>NW_021760440.1:0-1327 GCF_005508785.2 Acyrthosiphon pisum
CATGTAAGTTTAAATTTTTTTAGTTTTTTTTTCTATAAATATCAATAAAGTTTTATCTATTGAGCCAAAAAGTGTAAAAATTAATACAGGGCTCTGATACATTGTTACAACAGCAGTTGAAAAATATTACAAATACATAGGCACAATTTTTTTTATAAGCATTTGAAGTTAAAATCTTGACAAAATTTACAAAATTTAAAATTGAATAATTATTTTGTAGTTAAAAATTTATAAAATGTTCAACTTTTATACCTAAGAATTGAAAATTTAAAACAAGATTCCACGTAAATATTTAATTCTGTTACCAATTATTCTAAAAAATACATAAGCACAGTTTATTTTTATAGTAATTTTAAGTTTAAATTTAGACGAAATTACATATTAAAAACCTGGAATAACTATTTTAGATATTTTGTTGTGATTGTATAATATTATTTGTGGGTACTTGAAACTTCTAAAGTATATTATTATATATCTATGATAGTACCACGGTTTGTTGTTGATGTATAACGCGTTACCTAATGGATATTGTGATATGATTAATTTGGAATTTATTATTGATATTATAGATAGTTATAGATACTATAAATAAGTATACCTATAATAGGTATGTCTAATACCTAGACTGACAAACCGTCTCCGCTCAGAATCGTTTTTCTTATACAGTGATATTATATCATTGAATTCAAATTTAATACTATCCATTATATACAGTGACCCACTTGTAACCTACTGTACAGCAGAGCGACATCCACTTACCCACCTTTTTGTTAAATGTATTGCCTTTGTCAGATTTTGTCTATGCCATTCATAGAAAATCGTAAAAAACTTCACATTTATGTTTTTTTATATAATAACTGTACAGCTTCAAACATAATATTTCAAGTATTATTATAAAGTATATAACGGAATTTGGAAAATGTATTGTGAAAAAGCTTAGTTACCCTTTTAATTAATAAATTAGTTATAAAAAAATAATATTCAACGATTATTTACGTACATCAGGTATGATTATTGTTTTATCACATAATTATTCATTTATAAGATAAGTTATCCATTTTAGGAAATAAACAAGCATTAACTTTTTGTATTAAAACAATAAACACGTACCTACCCAAAAAACAATTATTTAATTAAATGTCGCAATTTAAAAAAAAAAATATTATGTTATATAAAAATCATCCCGGTCGTGTTATGTTAATCGATATGAAAATATATGTATGATATGCGATTTATTTTTGAGCATTACAAATTTTTCCCCCATTCGCGTTTCACAATTTATATTGGTCGCTTTCGTAATGGAAAAAGAGAAGAGCGGCTAAATAAA
>NW_021760441.1:0-678 GCF_005508785.2 Acyrthosiphon pisum
TGAATTGTGAAAAAAGTTATCAAATTTAAGATTCAATAATTATTTTGTAGTTAAACATTTATAAAATGTTCAATTTTTGTATCTAAGAATTGAAAATTTAAAACAAGATTCCACGTAAGTAATTTATTCTGTTACCAAAAAATCTAAAAAATACATTTACACAGTTTATTTTTATAGTCATTTTAAGAAAAAATTTGGACGAAATTACATATTAAAAACCTAGGATAACTATTTTAGTTATTTTGTTGTGATTGTATAATATTATTCGTGGGTACTTGAAACTTCTAAAGTATACTATTATATATCTATGATAGTACCACGGTTTTTTGTTGATGTATAACGCGTTATAAGTAGGTACCTAATAGATATTATGATATAATTAATTTGGAATTTATTATAGGTACCTATTATAGGTCAATTTTTTTTTTTAATACCATAGATAAGTATATATATGTCTAATACATAGACTGATATACCGTCTCCGCTCAGAATCGTTTTTCTTATACAGTGATATTATATCATTGAATTCAAATTTAATACTATCCATTATACAGTGACCCACTTCTAACCTACTGTACAGCAGAGCGACATCCACTTACCCACCTTTTTTAATATGTAATTTCGTCCAAATTCGAACTTAAAATTACTATAAAAATAACTGTGCTTATATATTTCTTA
>NW_021760442.1:0-881 GCF_005508785.2 Acyrthosiphon pisum
GAAGTTGAAATCAATCATTTCCGTGGTGTCTTTTCACGTGATAACTTACCTAAAAAACCGCACGCTATTGAATGTGGTATATTAAACTTGGATATATCTTCAGGCGACGGAAGCCATTGGGTAGCGTTTTATAAAAATAAGGACAAAGTTGTATATTTTGATAGCTTTGGTGATTTACCACCACCAATTGAATTACAACATTATTTCAGACAGTTCAAAATAGTATACAACTATTCCAACTATCAAGACTTCAATACATTTAACTGTGGTCATTTATGTCTTGAATTTTTACAATGCATGAATCTATTACATTAAGTTTTACTGGAAATTCAACTGTATTGTCAGCAAATTATTTTCCATCTCTAAACGTTTACGGGGATTCAGAAATAGCTTTGTTATCTTTGCAAACGTTCAATTCATTTCCAAATATTATAAATCCAACTAATAACCGGCTGAAAATAGAAACAATTCCTCCAAAGAGAAAAAAAGACGACTATCACGTTTTTGAATTTTGTTTGGAAGACGGATGCTATGAAATAGAAGATATTAACAATTATATGGCAAAAGAGTTATCTCAAGTTAATAACGACCACGGAACACATCTAACATTCAGTATACGTATGGATCCTGTCGATTTTAGAACGTATATAAAATGTAATGGAATACTTCGATTTAATACTTCATTTAGTATAGCACCTGTTTTTGGGTATAGAAAAAAAGATTGTGGACCGTTTCATGAAGAACATCGATCAGATAAAGCTACAAATTTAAACACAATTAATTCTATAAAAGTAATGTGTAATATAGCACATGGGTCATTCAACAACCAACTTCAAAGCCATTCGATATATGAGTTTTTCCCGAGTGGGAGACAGGAACAA
>NW_021760444.1:0-1802 GCF_005508785.2 Acyrthosiphon pisum
TCGGCTACAGGTATCTGGTGATATGCTTTATTAAGGTCAATTTTAGAAAAACAATTTTACCTTGTAGTATGTATGCTACATCATGAATATGTGGTACTGGATAACTATCTGCTACAGTCTTACTGTTAAGAGCTCGATAATCTCCACATGGTCGCCAACTGCTATCCGCCTTCCTAACAAGATGCAAAGGACTTGACCAAGAACTGCTGGATGGTCGACAAATTCCTAGGTCAACCATGTTTTTGAATTCACTTTTGGCTATTGCTAATCTATCCGGTGGTAGACGTCGTGAGTTTTGAGTTGCA
Organism: Acyrthosiphon pisum; assembly: GCF_005508785.2. Classification (NCBI taxonomy): domain Eukaryota; kingdom Metazoa; phylum Arthropoda; class Insecta; order Hemiptera; family Aphididae; genus Acyrthosiphon; species Acyrthosiphon pisum. The sequence continues at coordinate 306 of NW_021760444.1, forward strand.
TGGTGCTCCATTTGTTGTAATGTAGTGGACAACGTCATGATTAATGTTAGATGTCCTGGAAAAAGGTTTAGTGATTAATGGAAATTGTGCTAATATACTTGCATATGGATGGTTTGCTTGCACGGTTGTAATCGCAACATCTGGGCATTCAATTGTTGAACACTGTCTAACCAACTTTGTTAAATTATCAATAAGTTTCTTATTGTTTAAATCAACTAGTAACCCAAAATGCTTCAATAAGTCAGCTCCTATTATTGGCTTAGTTACATCCGCAATAACAAACGGCCAACAGTATGGTCGACGTAAACCAAGGTTTAATGATATGATTTTTGTGCCGTAAGTGTTGATAGCTGTACCATTTGCAGCATATAATTTTAATGTATCAGATTTTGTTTGTTTATCTGCGTTTGAAGGTGGTACCACAGAGATTTCTGCTCCACTATCAACAAGGTACTTCAGTTTGCTGGCGAGATCAGTTACAAATTGCTTGCACAACCAGTCGCCGCTTCAACTGGTTTGCTTTCTAGTTTTTTTTGTTGTGGAGGCTTGAGTGCATCTTGCACCATGAGCCTTTACAGATTCTTGCTTTATCCTTAAACTTGGAATGGAAATAACATAGTTCGTCTCTCATCTCCTTTTGGTCACGTGACTTGGACCTTGTTCGTCCGTATTGCTTGCCATCTCTCTTGTCATTGTTACGGCCCCGTTGACTCAGTTCTTCGATTGCTTTAGTAAGTGAAATAATTTGCAGTTCCAAAGCTGACTGCGAATTATTTGTTTGGCATTTGCATTGCTTTTCCATGTTCACAGCTGCAACGGTACTTACTTCACTTAAGTAGTATATATTTGTATGTTCACAGCCAGCTTTTCCACGGTAATTTTTTTTTTTCAAGGGGGAATGTCCCCCTTGGAGACTTTTATTTTACCGTGTAACACATTTCACACTGATTGTCTACGAAATTCTACCTCGTAAAATATTTAACGTAATCAAATTTTTAGGAAATCTTAAAACTGAAAAAATTATTTCAAGTAAAAACACAAATTATTAAATAATATTTTTTTTTTTTATTGTTATAAATTAATTCTTAATTATATTTACACAAGTTTTCTTACTTCTCTAGTAAAAGGTACATATTCTACAATACGATCATGAATTAATAAACAGTAAGCAGTCACACCTGTAAGCGATTCTGAAGCTTCAATTTCCAATTGAACATCCACTGCTGAGGCTGTAGCTGAATCGTTCTGTTTTGAAGTGTCGATAACTATAATTGGTGCGTTTGCTAGAAAAGTAGATGGACTCAATATCGGGTTACGAATACTTTTTTCATAGTACGATTCTTGAAACGATGTATACATATTATATAATAAAGTGAAATTATTTTTAGAAAAATCTAAATTCAAATTATCGTATGGATAAGCTATCGAGTTTAGAAAATACTTTAACGTTTGTTAGATTACAATGGTCAAATATACTACCATTCTTTCGCTAACAAA
>NW_021760444.1:3570-5656 GCF_005508785.2 Acyrthosiphon pisum
CAACCCTCTTCCAATGTAATAAAACATATCATAGGATTATTATTGTTTTCATTATCAACTACTTGTATAGAAAATTTATTATTATTATCATTAATATTTGGAAACGAATTAAATGACTGTAAACATAACAAAGCTATTTCTGAGTCCTCGTAAAGGTTTATAGATGGAAAATAATTTACAGATAATATGGTAGCATTCCCAGTTAAACTTAAAGTAACTGACTCGTACATTACAAAATCTATGATATAAATTTAATGATCAGATCCGTGACGTTTAATATGTAGAACAACTGTTAACGTCTCGTTAAAATTATCAATTGGATTATTGTTTTGGTCAACTAACTGAACAGTAATTGAATTAATATCTGTTTTGTTTAATCTGTAATATATAAGGTTTACCGGAGATTGAACAACCTTTGTTCCTGTTCTCCCACTCGGGAAAAACTCATATATCGAATGGCTTTGAAGTTGGTTGTTGAATGACCCATGTGCTATATTACACATTACTTTTATAGAATTAATTGTGTTTAAATTTGTAGCTTTATCTGATCGATGTTCTTCATGAAACGGTCCACAATCTTTTTTTCTATACCCAAAAACAGGTGCTATACTAAATGAAGTATTAAATCGAAGTATTCCATTACATTTTATATACGTTCTAAAATCGACAGGATCCATACGTATACTGAATGTTAGATGTGTACCGTGGTCGTTATTAACTTGAGATAACTCTTTTGCCATATAATTGTTAATATCTTCTATTTCATAGCATCCGTCTTCCAAACAAAATTCAAAAACGTGATAGTCGTCTTTTTTTCTCTTTGGAGGAATTGTTTCTATTTTCAGCCGGTTATTAGTTGGATTTATAATATTTGGAAATGAATTGAACGTTTGCAAAGATAACAAAGCTATTTCTGAATCCCCGTAAACGTTTAGAGATGGAAAATAATTTGCTGACAATACAGTTGAATTTCCAGTAAAACTTAATGTAATAGATTCATGCATGTAAAAATTCAAGACATAAATGACCACAGTTAAATGTATGAAGTCTTGATAGTTGGAATAGTTGTATACTATTTGAACTGTCTGAAATAATGTGTAATTCAATTGGTGGTGGTAAATCACCAAAGCTATCAAAATATACAACTTTGTCCTTATTTTTATAAAACGCTACCCAATGGCTTCCGTCGCCTGAAGATATATCCAAGTTTAATATACCACATTCAATAGCGTGCGGTTTTTTAGGTAAGTTATCACGTGAAAAGACACCACGGAAATGATTGATTTTCAACTTTCCGACATATTTTATAATATCTTGAGACGAAAGCGGTCTGTCAGGTAGCGTGATCATCAGTTTTTTTTCCTTAACCTATTCTTGTTTGATTTCAAACCACTGCCTTTTTTTCTTTTTGAATTTTGGACCGCATTATACACACTAGCACCTCCAGACATCAAACTACCAAGTGCTGATAATCCTGCAAATATAGGTATTAAGGGAATTGCACCTCCTGATTGTCTCGGTACTAAAATCAACCTTTTACCACCATTCTTTTTTTTTGAGATTCTTTTTTTTTTCGCTGCTAGTATACAATTTGTTTTTATAGCACGTTTCCGTTTGCAACCCATACCTATTTTTCTTTTAGCTTTCATCGCGTTTGTTACTGCGTACGCAACTAATTTCTCTTTTCTAGGTGTATCTTTTGCTTTAAATCTTTCCCAAGTTCGAATTTCTAACACTTTATCAGCTTTATGTCTATCGTCTAAATTTTTACTTGTTGCATACACAATATCGTGGTCACGACAAGCAGCATCCAATGGGTTTATTCCTTTATCACCACGATCTAGTCTCTTTTTTAATTTCGTACCAGGGACCACAATACTGATATCCTGAAACATGGGCTTCGAACGGGAGACTATTTATAAGGGAGTTTACAAATCCTTTACCAGTCTTGTTTGAATTGTACTTACGAGTTGAACACGCCATCTATAACTGGGTTATAAATTTAAAAAATCTAGAGTATTTATACGAAAATAATATGAATTTGATTGAACAGAAAGATAAATTAGATGTAATAAATGTAGATGTT
>NW_021760444.1:7443-9080 GCF_005508785.2 Acyrthosiphon pisum
AACTCTAAAAATAATATATATAAACATTTTACTGCAACAGGTACATGGAATTGGTATAATACAATATCAAAAATTATACATAACTATAATAATACAAAACATAGAACAATCAAATGTACACGTAATGAAGCTCGGATGGATACAAACAGAATTAAATTTAATACATATATAAATTCTCAAACATTGTATAAGCCAAAATTTAAAGTTAACGATAAAGTACGAATATCAAAGTATAAACATATATTTAGTAAAGGATATACACCAAATTGGACAACGGAAATATTTACAGTTTCAAAAGTTTTACAAACAAATCCAGTAACTTATCAGCTAAAGGATGAATCAAACAATATAATCTTAGGTGGTTTTTATGAACAGGAAATTAAATTAACTGATTTTCCAAACACCTTTCTCATTGAACGTATTGTAAAAAAAGTTGGGAACAAAATGTTTGTTAAATGGTTAGGTTTTGATTCAAGTCAAAATTCATGGATAACATCATCAGATATATTAAAATAATGATTTTATGTATAACACTTTTAAAATAAAATAAAATAAAAGTTTTTTTTATTAAGTCAAAATTAATTATTACACATCATCTCCTGATCCTCAATACCCTGTTTTTAAAAACTTAATGTAACTCGACATAAAAAAAATCGCCATCTGGTAGCAAATTATTCAATGAAAATAAATAATACTGTTGCATTTTATCTCATAATTGTATTATAGTATTTATTGTCGTTTACAATTATTTAATAAAAAAGATTTTGATTCAACTTGTATAATATGAAATATTAAAACCGTTTAGTCGTAGATGAAATTAAGTATATCCTTTGAGAGGATTTACCATATTAATTCTTAATTGTAATCTATCTATTTTTACAAGTGACCATCCGGATTTTTTGCTTACAAACGTGTCAACCTCAACTAATATTTTATTAATCATTTTATTTAATATTTTATTAAAATCAGATGAATTACATGCAAGTATATTAGAAGTTTTAAATACCATGTTCTGCACTTCTTGTGTAATTATTCGTTCGTACACACTTTCTACATTCAAATTGAATTTTATTGATGTTTGCAGACATGATTGTTTCAACTTTAAAATTATTTTATCTAAAGCATAGTTTAAAAATTGTTTATAGTCTATAAATTTCAAATTATTCTTAATCATAAATGTCTTAGAACATTTTTTAAATCTTTCAATTTCAATTAATTCTATTGATTCTGATGATTGACGGTTTGAAACTATTGATTTTGATGGTTGACGGTTTGAAATAGTTTTCCTCATCCTTCCCATAATACAACTGTAAACATAAAATATATAAGGGGGTAATGTATTACATTTTTCTAACATCATATGAAACAACTCTATTTCAATTATAATTATACATATATACTTTTTTCTTTATTAATAATATTATTATGTCATATTAATATTTTATTTAATATTTTTTTATTAAGGGGCCTCTATAGGCAACTTCTTATACATTCGTTTGTTTAATAATATTATTCTGTTTTTAGCTAAATGTAATCTTTGTACGTTTTTATTATTATGATTTTGTAAAGTTTAGCTAACCAGTCACCAAATATGTTATTAACATATTTTATAATCGATTAATTTATAATAATTTATA
>NW_021760445.1:0-4001 GCF_005508785.2 Acyrthosiphon pisum
AAAATTTGGTACGTTTAAAGCAGCCAGTTTTACGATAGAGGCTTGATTGCTTCCACTGATTTTTCACTCGACATGCTTTGACCTGTATTTCATTTTTTAAGTCACGACATGATTCTTCTTTTCGCATATTTTGTGTTACTATTCTAGTACAATCAGCGACAGCTGAGTAGTACAAATTTTCGAAATCGTCCCGATACGACTCCTCTGTTTTTGGGCTTTTTGATAGTTCTTCAATAGTGGACTGTATTTTTTGAAATTCTGCCCAACTCTCTTCAATTTTTTCTTTCCTTATCATTAACTGAATTATGTCATCGTCTTTCAAAAAGTTACGGACAACAGTTGCGAATTTCGTTAATTGGCCTTTTATTGTTCCGCGGCGGAGTATTAAAGCGTTTATATCGTCCATAATGTTAGAGATTATCAAACTGGTAGGTACAATTGATTACGCGTATAGAACGGTAATATTTATATTTATAGGATCGAACGCTGATTGCCACAAACCTGTTGACAACGCCTGACCTTCATACAGTTTGATTTGTTTAACTAAACGTGGACTTTGTGCCAATTAAATTTCTTTACACCGTGTTAGCGCAGATAGGAAACTACAGCAAGGAATTAAGTGTTTAAATTTAGGAAATTCGGTTCTCTTACTTTAAAATTCTTGGTGAGATGAATCCTTAACCACGTTTGAGCCCTTGGGTAGTTCCTGGCATTTGAGGTGGTGAAAAATAATCAACTAATTATTTTTGTTACATCGATTGACCATTGTGACATAATTGACACATTTTACGTGTTTTTATGTCGAATCCGGTTCGAAGATGACCATGTTGCGGCGGCTACTTAGCGGGAATACTAGTTTCTTACTAATTCTTACACTTAGTACGCCTTTTTTGGTTACATTAAATTTTATTTTTTTATTTTAAATTAAATTCTGAACACATAACATTATAACATATTTATAGTTGAAAGACACAAGTTCCATAGAGATGGCAACAGTCGACTGACGTAATGATGTCCGGTGCGGCCAAGCCGACCCGTAATTATCGTTATCTCAGTCGTATTGTTATAATTAATATATAAATATATATGATATCGAACATGTATAGTAAAAACAGATAAGTTATTTAATACGTTGGCCGGAAAGCGTGAGCATGTGCTTACAAAAAACTAAGCCCCCGTTTAGTACCCAAGTTGAAATATTAATTGATAAATACGATCCGCGTTAAACGTGTTAAAAACAAGCACAAATGTTCTAATGCATTGTTGCTGTGTAAAGTGAAACAAAAGAATTTGTCCGTGTTATTGGTATGATAAAATATTAAATTCGTTAAACGGAAAGCATGTGTTACATTGTATTGATTGCTAAATACCTACGATCAGCGGTGAACGTTTTAAAAAGCATCGAATTAAATCAATAATACAATATTTGTAACAATATTACATTGTATACTCACGTGTTTTGATGAAAACGTCGAACAATAGAAGGTAGATGTGCCTCGGTCGACAGTTGGACGTTTAAGAACGTGTCGGTGGTCAACGCAGTCCATTGTCTCAGAACGGCGACAATAACAATAACAATAACGCAGGAAACCCATGCGAGTAACGATATCGCACCGCAGATTATCGTATTGACATATTATATCGATATTTTATATTTTTATTATTCATTCGAACACGGCATTAAACATTACACTTTTGACCATCGTTCTTTTTTTCATTTTTGCAAAATTTTTTCATATGGTCATAGGTAATAATTCCATAGGGCCATCACTCAAACATGCAAACATGGTTTTCAAACATTCCCGCCTTCGACAGAATACCGCCAAAGTGGTAGACCTTATCACCGACCGTCGATCCACTCGCTATCAGCGAATGACTTACAATAGGCGCGACTCTTCCCGCGTAAAGTTTCCCGCCAATTATATGATACGAGACTCCTTGGGTCTACCATCATGTTGGTGCGCGGAAACGATTCCGTGTTTTTCGGAGGTTCATACGGAGGAAACAAAACCCCAGCTCGAGCTGATCGAGTTTCGCTTCAATATTGCTCACCTACTAGGCTTATAACGACAAAAACTATTGACGTTGCCACCCGAAATTCACATAATACGCACGGAAATGTTTAATGTTTATTGGTTATTGGTTAATATAACATTATATGGGTTTGCTTATTATATATAATTTGCTTATTATATTTATGCGTTACCTATGACTTATGTCTTATGTATATGCGCGTAGGTATGGATGTCGTTTGCATTGTGTACTTAATGGATAGAGTATAGTAATAAATAATATAGTATAACCTATATACATATACGACTCGGCGTGGTGGATCTGACGTTGTGTTGTACACTATCCTCTATCAGCCGTAGTCGGATTGCTTACGTAGGTCAATCGAGATGACTGAGTTGCTAGACACTCAACAAATCACGGCGGCTATATTACGATTACCATGGGCGCCCGAGATGTTATTATTTTTTTATAATTTGGTATAATTTAGTATTTTTATAATTTTTCGACGACAGTAAAAAACGTTGTCTGCTATTCGGTCAGATTGCATACCTGATGCCTTGACCCGGACGTCGCACATTGTCCGCTATCCGACGAAGTCGGATTGCCTACCAGGGTGACTACGACCAACGTCAAGGAAGGTGACTGACCTGCTAGACACCCAAAAAAGAGGGTGGCTATATGATTTGCACGGACTCCCAAAATGTTTTGAATTTTTTTTACATATAACTTATGACTTCATTTTGATTCTTTCCGTGACAGGAACAAACGCTGTACTCGGATAACTGAGGTGACCGAAAATTTGATTTTTCGGTGACAGTAATGAACGCTATCCGCGTATACTGCATCGAATCGTATGCCTGATGACGTGACCCGGCCATCGTGGTACGATGTCGGATTGCCTACTCAGATAACTGAGTGACTGACCTGCTAGACACCCCTAAAATACCGCCGCTATATGATTTTTGTGGACTCCCGAAATGTTAATATTTTTTTAAGAGTAATTTATTACGTAATTTTATTCACATAATTGTATGTTTTCGACGACAGTAAAAAACATTGTCTGCTATTCGGTCAGATCGCATACCTGATGCCTTGACCCGGACATCACATGTCGTCACGTCGTCAACCGAGTGACTACGTCCAACGTCAAGGAAGGTGACTGACCTGCTAGACCCCAACATTTTTTTTATAATTTTAATCATTTTATCATTTTATCATTTTTATATTTTGAACCGGCCGTCGTCGAATAATGTCCGCTATCCGACGAGGTCGGATTGACTACTCGGATAACTGAGGTGACTGACCTGCTAGACACCCAAAAAATACGGTGGCTATATGATTTGCATAGACACCCAAAATGTTTTGAATTTTATTTACACGTAATTTCGGTGGCAGTAATGAACGCTGTCCGTGATTCGAAGCAGTCCGATTGCATACCTGTTGCAGTGACCTTCCCGTCTCAAATTGTCCGGATAACTCAGATGACTGACCTGCTAGACCCCAATAAAATCGCGGCGGCTAAATGATAAGTTCAACCGTCCGGAATATTTAGATTTTGGTGATTTGGCGTTTTCAACGGCAGTAACATCTTACAGACATCCGGTTAACTAATTCACCGGTTAGCTTATCCACTATCCTTATTACAAATCCACTTTTCTTTTCACATGTCCACCTCCCATATCACAAATCCACTATCCTTATCACATATCCACCTTCCTTATCACGAATCCACCATCCTTATCACAAATCCACTATCCTTATCACATATCCACTATGCTTATCACATATCCACATTCCTTATCACGAATCCATTATCCTTATCACATATCCAAATCCCTTATCACAAATCCACTTTTCTTATCACACATTTTTAGAGACCACTGCTGCTTCCGAAATCGAAAACACTCCTGACAAACACCGGGGGGTCTGGGGGTCTCCCCCAGCCACGCTCGGAGAGCTAGTCCTTACATATAAAGCAAGAACCCGTG
>NW_021760445.1:4101-5079 GCF_005508785.2 Acyrthosiphon pisum
AAAAAACGAACGTCGCGACTCATATATTTATGCCTGTATATAACCTACTCGACTGCTGCGATATCGGCCGTCTGCTTTCCACGACGCCGCTCCGCCCCGGGACTCGTCCCGTGAAAAGTGCGGCCGCGCGCGGCCTGTAAATTTAGCGGGGAACGCGAATACGTCTTCGAAGGGGAGGTCCGACGTCTCGGAGTGGAGTTTGGGGCGACTTTAGTGGAAATAGTTTGAAAATGCGTTAAAATCGTGACGACGCCGCGCTCTCCGCGATCGACTCGTCCGCCGCGGGACTCGCCGGGATAGAAGTACGGCCGCGCGCGGCCTATAAATTTAACGGGGAAGGCGAATAAGTCGTCGACGGGGAGGGCGGACGCGTCGAAGAGGGGTAAAACTCGACTTTTCTAAAAAGTAACGGCGGCACTCGGTTGGCACGTCGTCTGGGACGCGGCGGGCCCGCCGGGAAAAGAGTACGGGCGCGCGCGGCATATAAATTTGGCGAATAAGTCTTCGACGGGGCCGTGCAAGGTCCGTAAAGGCGGTTAAACTCGAATTTTTAAAAAAAATATCAAACAATTTTCGTTAAATATAATGAGGCGGGAGTGATAGCGAAATGTAAATAACGAAAAAAAAAACGCGGAAAAAAAAATTCGATCCGAAAAAAAAAAGTTAATTTAACACGGCCGCCGCAAATTAAATCCAATCCGAGCGGCGGGGTTCGAAACCACGACCCCGGGTCATCCGCACCTACGCCTAACCGACCTGCCTACCTACTGAGTTGAGAATTGGAGTCAAATCTGTGACTATTAAGACGTGTCGCCGTCCCGGCGTATCGCGAACGCGGTTCGCACGTCCGCTTCGAGCGTCGAAGCGGGCTATCAGGCGGCGTCGGACGTCGGACGAATGGATTCGTCGCTCTCGGACGTCGAAAACGCGATATCCGCGAAAAAAATCGAACGTCCCGACGCATATATTTATGCCCGT
>NW_021760445.1:5129-10410 GCF_005508785.2 Acyrthosiphon pisum
GGACGTCGAAAACGCGATATCCGCGAAAAAAAACGAACGTCCCGACGCATATATTTATGCCTGTATATAGCGATACCTACTCGACGGCGGCGATATCGGCCGTCCGCTTTCCGCGACGCTGCTCCGCCCCGGGACTCGTCCCGTGATAAGTGCGGCCGCGCGCGGCCTATAAATTTAACGGGGAACGATAATACGTCTTCGACGGGGAGGTCCGACGTCTCGTAGAGGAGATATTGGTGACGGTAGTCGAAAAAGTCGGAATAATCGTTAAAATCGCGACGACGCCGCGCTCTCCGCCATCGACTCGTCCGCCGCGGGACTCGTCCGGGAGGAAGAGCGGCCCCGCGCGGCCTATAAATTTAGCGGGGAACGCGAATAAGTCGTCGACGGGGAGGGCCGACGCGTCTAAGAGTGGTAAAACTCGACTTTTCCAAAAAATTATCGACTTACACGCGGAACGGCGGCGCTCGGTTTGCGCGCGATCTCGGCCGCGTCGGGCCCGACGGGCAAAAAGTACGGCCGCGCGCGGACTACAAATCTAGCGGGGAAGGCGAATAAGGTCCGAACGGGGCCCCCCGAGGCCCCCCGAGGACTCCCGGGGGGGTAAAAGTCGATTTTTTTAGAAATCTCTTCAGAATTTGAAAAAAATCGCAAAAAGTGATAAGAAAGACTGATAACGCCCGCCCGGGAGATCGAATTTTCTCATTGGAGGGTTCCCTAACGAGTACGAGATTTTGACACGGGCCGCGCCCTCGGGTTTCTGCTTTATATATAAGGACTAGCTCTCCGAGCGTCGCTGGGGGAGACCCCCAGACCCCCCGGTGTTTGTCATGAGTGTTTTCGATTTCGGAAGCAGCAGTGGTCTCTAAAAATGTGTGATAAGAAAAGTGGATTTGTGATAAGGGATTTGGATATGTGATAAGGATAATGGATTCGTGATAAGGAATGTGGATATGTGATAAGGATAGTGGATTTGTGATAAGGATGGTGGATTCGTGATAAGGAAGGTGGATATGTGATAAGGATAGTGGATTTGTGATATGGGAGGTGGATATGTGAAAAGAAAAGTGGATTTGTAATAAGGATAGTGGATAAGCTAACCGGTGAATTAGTTAACCGGATGTCTGTAAGATGTTACTGCCGTTGAAAACGCCAAATCACCAAAATCTAAATATTCCGGACGGTTGAACTTATCATTTAGCCGCCGCGATTTTATTGGGGTCTAGCAGGTCAGTCATCTGAGTTATCCGGACAATTTGAGACGGGAAGGTCACTGCAACAGGTATGCAATCGGACTGCTTCGAATCACGGACAGCGTTCATTACTGCCACCGAAATTACGTGTAAATAAAATTCAAAACATTTTGGGTGTCTATGCAAATCATATAGCCACCGTATTTTTTGGGTGTCTAGCAGGTGTCAGTCACCTCAGTTATCCGAGTAGTCAATCCGACCTCGTCGGATAGCGGACATTATTCGACGACGGCCGGTTCATTATATAAAAATGATAAAATGATAAAATGATTAAAATTATAAAAAAAATGTTGGGGTCTAGCAGGTCAGTCACCTTCCTTGACGTTGGACGTAGTCACTCGGTTGACGACGTGACGACATGTGATGTCCGGGTCAAGGCATCAGGTATGCGATCTGACCGAATAGCAGACAATGTTTTTTATTGTCGTCGAAAACATACAATTATGTGAATAAAATTACGTAATAAATTACTCTTAAAAAAATATTAACATTTCGGGAGTCCACAAAAATCATATAGCGGCGGTATTTTAGGGGTGTCTAGCAGGTCAGTCACTCAGTTATCTGAGTAGGCAATCCGACATCGTCGGATAGCGGACAATGTACCACGATGGCCGGGTCACGTCATCAGGCATACGATTCGATGCAGTATACGCGGATAGCGTTCATTACTGTCACCGAAAAATCAAATTTTCGGTCACCTCAGTTATCCGAGTACAGCGTTCGTTCCTGTCACGGAAAGAATCAAAATGAAGTCATAAGTTATATGTAAAAAAAATTCAAAACATTTTGGGAGTCCGTGCAAATCATATAGCCACCCTCTTTTTTGGGTGTCTAGCAGGTCAGTCACCTTCCTCGACGTTGGTCGTAGTCACCCTGGTAGGCAATCCGACTTCGTCGGATAGCGGACAATGTGCGACGTCCGGGTCAAGGCATCAGGTATGCAATCTGACCGAATAGCAGACAACGTTTTTTACTGTCGTCGAAAAATTATAAAAATACTAAATTATACCAAATTATAAAAAAATAATAACATCTCGGGCGCCCATGGTAATCGTAATATAGCCACCGTGATTTGTTGAGTGTCTAGCAACTCAGTCATCTCGATTGACCTACGTAAGCAATCCGACTACTCACTCTCTATCCATTAAGTACACAATGCAAACGACATCCATACCTACGCGCATATACATAAGACATAAGTCATAGGTAACGCATAAATATAATAAGCAAATTATATATAATAAGCAAACTCATATAATGTTATATTAACCAATAACCAATAAACATTAAACATTTCCGTGCGTATTAATTATGTGAATTTCGGGCGGCAACGTCAATAGTTTTTGTCGTTATAAGCCTAGTAGGTGAGCAATATTGAAGCGAAACTCGATCAGCTCGAGCTGGGGTTTTGTTTCCTCCGTATGAACCTCCGAAAAACACGGAATCGTTACCGCGCACCAACATGATGTTAGACCCAAGGAGTCACGTATCATATAATTGGGGGGAAACTTTACGCGGGAAGAGTCGCGCCTATTGTAAGTCATTCGCTGATAGCGAGTGGATCGACGGTCGGTGATAAGGTCTACCACTTTGGCGGTATTCTGTCGAAGGCGGAAATGTTTGAAAACCATGTTTGCATGTTTGAGTGATGGCCCTATGGAATTATTACCTATGACCATATGAAAAAATTTTGCAAAAATGAAAAAAAGAACGATGGTCAAAAGTGTAATGTTTAATGCCGTGTTCGAATGAATAATAAAAATATAAAATATCGATATAATATGTCAATACGATAATCTGCGGTGCGATATCGTTACTCGCATGGGTTGCCTGCGTTATTGTTATTGTTATTGTCGCCGTTCTGAGACAATGGACTGCGTTGACCACCGACACGTTCTTAAACGTCCAACTGTCGACCGAGGCACATCTACCTTCTATTGTTCGACGTTTTCATCAAAACACGTGAGTATACAATGTAATATTGTTACAAATATTGTATTATTGATTTAATTCGATGCTTTTTAAAACGTTCACCGCTGATCGTAGGTATTTAGCAATCAATACAATGTAACACATGCTTTCCGTTTAACGAATTTAATATTTTATCATACCAATGACACGGACAAATTCTTTTGTTTCACTTTACACAGCAACAATGCATTAGAACATTTGTGCTTGTTTTTAACACGTTTAACGCGGATCGTATTTATCAATTAATATTTCAACTTGGGTACTAAACGGGGGCTTAGTTTTTTGTAAGCACATGCTCACGCTTTCCGGCCAACGTATTAAATAACTTATCTGTTTTTACTATACACATTTTGAAAAATTTTTTCTATTGTCTTTAGAATGAGCGGGAATATCACCATCACAGGTAAAAATTGTACGGTGTACAATGCGCCAGTTTACAGAGGCCGCAGGCGTGGCGGCAGCCGAAGTAAGTTTAAATTATTAGTGTTTATAGTATAATATGATATTGTGATGTTTACGCGTTTCAGAATGTTACAATTGCAATGACAATGGCCATTTTTCGCGTGACTGCGGTGAGTGTGTATAGGTACTTTACTACAGCGGCGTGGTGAGCGATATAGTGGTGGGCGGTAGCTGGTGGTTCCCCTGGTAAATGTAATATTATGATATAGGTACCTACTCAATAGAGAATTATTTTGCATTAATACTTGGAATATTTGTAACTTGCCTCTGGAAAATTTGAAGTTCGCCACGCTACTAATCTTGCTTGTTTCTCAACAGTTTATTTATGATTGTAATAATGTGTATTGTAGTCAAGCCCACGGTCAATGGCGGCGGCGGTGGCAGAGGCAGAGGCAGTGGCAGAGGTAGCGGCAGAGGGAGAGGCAAAGGCGATACAAACGGGCGTGATCGCGATGACGGTGGCAAGTCGGACACCAGGCCTCGATCCCGATCACGCTCAGAAGCGGGCCGAAGACCTCTTGCGGCAGCTGTACGTTTAAAAAATATTCAAATCAATAATATCCATAAATCTAATTGATCACATTTTTTTCAGATTATTAGTGACACGTCTTATGATGAAGCTGCGCGGCGATGTAAGGATATATTAATACTCAAGTTGTCGGTAGGTATTGATAATTCTAATTAAACATATTATTTTCAGGCACCGAAAAACGGGAAAAATCAACGGCCACCAGCAGTAATTATATTTCCTCTATAAAATATTTCGGAGCTATATTTTTCTTAACAGTGCTTATAATTGTGATTTTTATTTCAGCTTACTCATATTCACAGTCCCACAGTTCGCGGTCCCTCAGGTCTCGGTCGCGTTCCCGCAGGTCACGGTCGCGTTCCCGCAGGTCGCGGTCTCTGTCCCGCAGGTCGCGGTCGCGGTCCAGGTCCCGCAGTTCATCGGTGGAGATAGTTATGGTATGTTTAAAAAATATTCAAGTTTTTGTATAGATAATCCTAACCAAACACATTATTTTTAGGTCGGCGACGAATTTGGGTCAGGAGCGGCAGCGGCCAACAGTGAGTTTTTAACAGGAACATTTTTTTTCTTACAAAACTTAAATACCATTGTTTTGTTTTTTTTCAGCTGATCAATAAAATTAAATTTTTAATAAATAACAAAATTGTCTTTTTATTTCATATCTTTTCCTTTTCTACTGGATATATTTTTATATTGTGTGGGTTACACGTGCGTACGGTATGATTGATTTTACTAATTGATCTAAGGTTGTTGGTGAAATGAATGGAAATAAAACGCATGTATGAAAATTGACATGTAACAAATAGGCCAAAGAGTGTTATAAAATATGAAATATGAAACCAAATAAATCAAATAAGTCAGCTCGTATGATGTTTTTGAGTTCACCTAAAATAAAATATTTAGAATAGGCAGTAGAATTACAACAACGGTTTAATTTATATTAATCATTTACACTTAGTTGTATACAAATATCAATACCTACAATTAAAGGATTTAGTTTACCAAAAGTAGTATTACCTATTTTATCTTGCATTGATAATATTGTGTCTTGTAACTAACTTTTTTT
>NW_021760445.1:10460-12570 GCF_005508785.2 Acyrthosiphon pisum
TATTATGATATGGAATTTAATAATTTTATTTGTGCATTGGAATATAATAATTGTAGTGGCATGATAATGGTCACATCAAATTTTTAACATCGCCAAAAATTGTAATATTTTCTTTAAATATATGTTGCTCACGGATAATAAAAGTTGTTTAATTTAAATCAGTACAACTATTATCAAAACTATAATTAGGTTTAGTATAAGTCATATAATAATAACAAAAAAAGGTGGGCAGTGGATGTCACTTTGTACAGTAGGTTACAAGTGAGTCACTGTATAATGGATGGTATTAATTTTGAATTCAATGATATAATATCATTGTATAAGAAAAACGATTCTGAGAGAAGAATAATCGAATTATGGGGCCGGACAATTTGGTTGTACAAGCAGTAGCGTACGCAGGCTTTTAGTTCGGTTAGGGGATCCCGATCACGCTCAGAAGCGGGCCGAAGACCTCTTGCGGCAGCTGTACGTTTAAAAAATATTCAAATCAATAATATCCATAAATCTAATTGATCACATTTTTTTCAGATCATTAGTGACACGTCCTATGACGAAGCTGCGCGGCGATGTAAGAATATATTAATACTCAAGTTGTCGGTAGGTATTGATAATTCTAATTAAACATATTATTTTCAGGCACCGAAAAACGGGAAAAATCAACGGCCACCAGCAGTAATTATATTTCCTCTATAAAATATTTCGGAGGTATATTTTTCTTAACAGTGCTTATAATTGTGATTTTTATTTCAGCTTACTCATATTCACGGTCCCACAGTTCGCGGTCCCTCAGGTCTCGGTCGCGTTCCCGCAGGTCACGGTCGCGTTCCCGCAGGTCGCGGTCGCGTTCCCGCAGGTCGCGGTCGCGGTCCAGGTCCCGCAGTTCATCGGTGGAGATAGTTATGGTATGTTTAAAAAATATTCAAGTTTTTGTATAGATAATCCTAACCAAACACATTATTTTTAGGTCGGCGACGAATTTGGGTCAGGAGCGGCAGCGGCCAACAGTGAGTTTTTAACAGGAACATTTTTTTTCTTACAAAACTTAAATACCATTGTTTTGTTTTTTTTCAGCTGATCAATAAAATTAAATTTTTAATAAATAACAAAATTGTCTTTTTATTTCATATCTTTTCCTTTTCTACTGGATATATTTTTATATTGTGTGGATTACACGTGCGTACGGTATGATTTATATTAATCATTTACACTTAGTTGTATACAAATATCAATACCTACAATTAAAGGATTTAGTTTACCAAAAGTAGTATTACCTATTTTATCTTGCATTGATAATATTGTGCCTTGTAACTAACTTTTTTTTTTAGTTCTTGTACAGCAAGAGTAATATAAATGCTATTTCTACGAAACGCACTCGTATAGAAAATAGGTTATACATATATTTTAATAGGTCTAAAACATATTTATGTGGACAATGCCAGAATTCAAATCCAAACATTAATATAGCCATGAGGATATATCTTTTTAGTCAAGTAATTAGTATGAATGTTCCATTTAGGTATTTTTTTATTATTACATAATATTATGATTATGTCAATACAACTGTATAAAAAGTATTTAGTTATTTACCGTTGTGTAGTATTGTTGTATTGTGATGTACCCATTTGAAACGTTTAACCTAAGAACTACTTTTTCTACTTGTACTTCTATTCACTTAAATTATTAATGAACCAATTAACATTAAAACATATTCGCATAACGAAGAATTAATACAGTCCCCCAGTGAGTAAATAAAACACAATAGATATTGACGTTATGAATATAATTTATTGAAACGTTTGGCACATGATATTTTAATACATAATTAAATGAACCAACACTCGTCAGTGATTAAAACAATTTTAAAATTTTAAACAAAAACTCAATTATGAATACAATGTCATGTTATGAATCGCAATTCTAAAATCAATAGAGGAAAAACTAAACTTTATGCATTTAGTGAAAACTAAACGATTATCAACTACAGACATAAATGAAAATTGGAAGAAAGAGGGTATTTATATCAATAACTATTTAACTCAAACTTATAGAAATCTATTTTTTAAAACAAAATTACTTGCTAAAGAAAAAAATTATAAATTTGTGTGGTTTA
>NW_021760445.1:14926-16039 GCF_005508785.2 Acyrthosiphon pisum
TTTGGTATTTAGAATAAAGTATAACTGGTTGGGTGAATTACTTGTGTATGGAAACGTCCACAATGTGTCACAATTCCGCATAGCGCACAGCGTTTGACCATTTGAATAGCTAAAAGCATCACGAACAGGTTATAGTTTATATTATAACGAAATAATATCTTAATAATACGTAAAAAGTAAAATATACTAAAAATGAAAGACTCGTCATAAAAATCGTAGCAATCGTTTTAGTATCTGTTTGTTATCAGCCGCGGTGTATGAGACTTGGGAGACTCGTGAGTTATTTTTAGATTAATAGGTGCACACCGGCTTACGTGATGTCCATATAAAAAAAATAGAAAAATACGAAAAATGACATAGGTACCCAGCAAAATGACGTAAAATGTCAAGCGATAAAACACGTGGAACGCGCCGAAACGGCAAACGGACTTACACGGCAAACGGACTTACACAGCGGGTAATACACGGCCAATGCGAATGCGGATAACATAAGAAATTGTTTTGCTTCAAGTACATTTGCAGCGTACGAAACACGAAACACGAAACGCATCAAAATATGTTCGTTCGCGGCACGCGCGCCATGAATACACCTGTAGTTTATCTGAACATTATAATATAGAGGTAGATATAAAAGTTGTATACTCACCGGTATGTGAAAAGCGCCCAATGCAGAATAACAAAACTCAAAGAAAAGCGCTGAATATTAAATAATACAACGTGTTATTAGGCTTTTCTGTGAGAATCGATGTGCGTTGCAAGAGCGCTGATCATCTCGTGACCAGGCAGGTTGAAACGGGCGCGTTCCGCGTCACCAAAGTTGTCCCCCCGCGGCTCCGCTCCACCACACTCCGGGCGTATATCGTTGCGTATAATAACGGTCGCATGTAGACAGTGTCGCGCGTAATATTGCAGTGTCACTCCTAAATGGTAATAATTGACCTATGTATCGTGTATGTACGCACACAATAATAAAATACAACCACGTGACATAACGCAGGTACATATGTCATTCGTGTTTAAACGTAAATGGGTATACACATTTTTTACGCGTTTATGTAATCTCAGAGTAAAGTCACCCGTTACAAAAAAGATAGAGAATAATGAAGGAGGAAT
>NW_021760445.1:34240-35388 GCF_005508785.2 Acyrthosiphon pisum
TTTGCAAAAATATTGACATAGTTTGGAATCGATCGGACGATGTCGGAGGGCTGGCAAAAAAACTGAAAAATTCGCTAAAAATAAAATATCGATTTGCAAATGCTAAAAACCAATTTGCAATTAATTTGCAAAATATTGACATAGTTTTGGAGGCGATCGGACGATGTCGGGGGGCTGGCAAAAAAACTTGAAAAATTCGCTAAAAATAAAATATCGATTTGCAAATGCTAAAAACTAATTTGCAATTATTTGCAATTAATTTGCAAAATATTGACATAGTTTTGGAATCGATCGGACGATGTCGGGGGGCTGGCAAAAAAACTTGAAACATTCGCTAAAAATAAAATATCGATTTGCAAATGCTAAAAACCAATTTGCAATTATTTGCAATTAATTTGCAAAATATTGACATATATTTCGAATTAATTGTATAAAGTCGGGGGGCCAACTTCACACACATAATCAAGGAGGAGGTGATTATTTGGTTGTTCAAAAGTATAAGACAGCCGATATGGAAAAAGTAGAGTCAAAAGAGAGGTAACAACAATTGTGATGCGTAGTATATTTAATAATATATCTATGATAATATACAAATATAATTAATTATAACATGTATCCATTATTTTGATTTTTAAATAGATGGAAAACTAGTACATTTAACGCAAAAATTATACTCAACGAAAAAGATAAAGCTGACAATGCAATAATATTAGCATTTAATAACTTACAAGATTTGATGATGGATAAATTTATGTGTAATGATGATAAACAAATTGAATATTATCAATAATAAGACTACACATTTATTCTATTTTAATTTACATGTTGTATCACACTTAAATAAAGTTATATGTATTTGGCAATTGTGTTATATAAAAAAATGATGATATTATTATGTATAATCAAATTAATAAACAAATAGCTATGATACATTAATTATTATATTTTTGAAATAAAAAGACGAATCATTATGAAATATACAACTATTTTATTAACAGATTACAACAAATATCAAAAAAATAAAACAATATTAATGATTAAAGATATAATATTATAACACAATATAATAACAACATCATACATTTTAGTAAATAAAAATGAGTAATTAAAATGTAATAAATCAAATCATGATTATTTGGTTTTTTATT
>NW_021760445.1:36270-37477 GCF_005508785.2 Acyrthosiphon pisum
AAATGTGTAAAAAATATGAATTCAAACGCCCATAAAATTTAATTTGAGTTTCTTATAGACATTTTTTTTTTGGTAAAGGTAGATTATCCTATAAGGAATCTTGTATTACATTTTAAAATCTTAGATTTAAAAAGAAAAATTTTTATGAATTTATAACTCGAAATAATTTGCAAATTTTCGTGATTTTTCCATATTTTGTCATTTTTTGAACTTTAAATGCTTAAAAAAAAAAACTGTGACTAACGATTTTTAATATTTTTCATCTGCCTTTGAAACAATATACTAGGAGCCTTCTATTAAATTTTCAAGCTTTTTTATCCTTTTTTATCTAATTTTATTGATATTTTTAGAAAAAAAACTAAAAAAAAATGGAAAATAAAAATGTCCGTAAAGAGCTCAAAATACATCAAAATATTTTGAAAATGTTATGGTGTATAGAAGATGCTAAGATAAACAATCAGTCAAAATTTCATGTATCTACGGTAATTTTTTTTAAAGTTACACCAAAAACCAAATTCAATTTTGTGAAAAATCGATTTTGCGTAAAAATTCCCGTTTTTCCTTAATTTTTCTTTTGTTTTTCCCGGCGCTTTTGAAAACCACTGGGAAATTTAAATTTTGACCTCCCCAATGCACCAACGATATTCACTTCCTGATCGAACAAGATACTGAAGTTGAAAATCGTAGCATTATTTCGACTACTTATCGTGTACACAGACACAAAAAAAATAAAAAAAAGGTGGGTAAGTGGATGTCGCTCTGCTGTACAGTAGGTTACAAGTGGGTCACTGTATAATGGATGGAATTAAATTTGAATTCAATGATACAATATCATTGTATAAGAAAAACGATTCTGAGTGGAGACGGTATGTCAGTCTTGGTTTAAGACTTATTACATACTTATCTATGGTATTAAAAAAATAATTGACTTATAATAAATTCCAAATTAATCATTTCACAATATCCATTAGGTACTTATAAGTTATAACGCGTTATACATCAACAACGAACCGTGATACTATCATAGACCATATTTTTGTCGTAGACGATAACCACAATGTCGATAAAATCAAATTTATTAATTAGGTAATGTGATTGTAATTAATAGCGATAACTTACATATTTGATATTATATTAATATAATACACTATCAGTAGTTGTGGGCGAGTTAAACGTCCGGACGTATTACGTATTTTTATATCAACTA
>NW_021760445.1:37577-38587 GCF_005508785.2 Acyrthosiphon pisum
GATCGCCCGCTCCGACGCCCGAATTCGGACGTGCGAACCGCGTTCGCGATTCGCCGGGACGGCGACACGTCTTAAGAGTCACAGATTTGACACTAATTATCAACTCGGTAGGTAGGCAGGTCGGTTAGGCGTAGGTGCGGATGACCCGGGGGTCGTGGTTTCGATCCGGCCGCCGGGATTCGAATCAATTTGCGGCGACCGTGTTAAATTCGAATTTTTTTTTCCGCGTTTTTTTTTTCGAAAATTATATTATATTTAACGAAAATAGTTTGATTTTTTTTTAAAAATTCGAGTTTCACCGCCTTTACGGACCTCGGACTTATTCGCGTTCCCCGCTAAATTTATAGGCCGCGCGCGGGCGCACTTCCACCGAGGCGAGTAGGTATCGCTATATATCACATAAATAGGTGCGTCGCAAGGTTCGATTTTTTTCACAAAATCTCACATAATTGACGTCCGAGGGCGGCGGAGCCGGTCGTCCGGTGCCCGACGCTCTAAGATCACCCGCTACGACCCGCGAAGCGGACGCGTGAACCGCGTACGTGATTCGCCGGGACGGCGAAACGGCTTAAGAGTCAGAGATTTGACACCAGTTCTCAACTCTGTAGGTAGGCAGGTCGGTTAGGCGTAGGTGCGGATGACCCGGGGTCGTGGTTTCGATTTCGGTCGCCGGGAATATCGTTAATTTGCGGCGGCCGGGATAAATTAATTTTTTTATAGAATTTTTTTTTCCGTGTTTTTTTTTTTAAATTCGAGTATGTACCTCGCACGGCCCCGTCGAAGGCTTATTCGCGTTCCCCGCTAAATTTATAGAAGAGTCCAGGGGCGGAGCGGGGTCGCGGAAAGCATACAGGCATGAATACGTGCGTCGTCTGTATTTTATATTGTCATTATGAGTGTATACCGGTATTATATGTGTAAGTACCTGATAAAAGACACCAATATACTAAAAATGTATTATGTACCTACAAGATAAATATTTAAGGCATAACGGTCGCGATGTTTGCGTT
>NW_021760445.1:40869-42044 GCF_005508785.2 Acyrthosiphon pisum
GTTTGTACTACAGTGTAACATATTTACTACTGATGCCGTGTATTTGAAAAATAGTGGTGATAAATATAGGAAACTTTCAAAAATAATTCAACCATGGGCACTACACTTATTGTTATTTTTAAAATGTAAGTCATTGGTGTTATATAATAATAATAATAATAATAATATTGTTATTGAACACATAAACACATTAAACCTAGCCAACACAAGATTATACTAACAACACGAACAACAGAAAAGTTTTTCTTTTTATTGTTTCAAGTTAAAATTCTGTATTAAATTCCATTCTTTTTTAATACTACTCCTACTACTACTACTACTACTACTACTACTACTACTACCCTAGGACTACTCTCTTTTATTGTATTTTGTGTACTAGATAGGTATTTTATCATTTCACAATTTCCAATCTCAATAAGTAGTGTCTAACCTACGGTTAAAATTTGTTACATGCTTAATTATTTTTCACTTTGCTCTTAGACACATATTGTATACATTGTTTCTGTACATAACTCATAACTACTATACTATACAACATTCTTGAAAACTAAATGTCTGTCTAAATATTGACTATATATTGACTTAAACGGAACACTTAACCCATTTTCTTAGAGGTATTACCTAAGTAGCTATTACCTCTCTTTTTTTTGTGAATTGTGTACTGGATAAGTGTTTTCAATTGTATTTATACAACTAACTTTGTTTGTAATGCAGTGTAACATATTTAATACTGATGTATTGATACATATTGGTGATAAATATATATGCACTTGATTTTATTACACGCAGTGTATGATTTTATTAGTGTCACATAAACTTTACGTTCAACTTATCATATAATAATTTCATAGAAATTCACATATTGCACATGAGTACCCACACTTGCTGTTATAGAGTGCAATACATTTTTTAAATGTAAGTTGTTATTGTTACGGTATAACACATGAGCACATTAAACCTAACCAACACAAGATTATATTATGTATGAACACATTTAAAGTTCAACTCACTGAATTTTAACTTTTATTATGGGTATTTACAACCAATAACTAAAATTATTTACAACCAACTAAATTTTTTACTACTCCTAATACTACTACTACTACTACTACTACTACTTACTACTCTCCTTTATTTGTAAGTTGTGTACTAGATAGGTATTTTATCATTTCACA
>NW_021760445.1:42094-43163 GCF_005508785.2 Acyrthosiphon pisum
ACTGTTAGTTTTTTCCCTTTGCAGCCATATTATATACTAAAAAAAAAAAAAAAAAATGCAAAAAAAATGTGGACGTACAGATAGCCAGTTAGTGCATACTAGAGGGGAATTTACATATACTTACTAACCTGTTACCTGAAAAACATTTTTAAATTATTATATACGCACTAACCCGCTAGACCATACGTCCACGAGATATTAAATCGAATATTAACACATTTAAGATAAAACATTCAATTTTTTTTATTTTTTTTTTTTAGACCAATACAGCAAATATTATAAACAGTATAATACCTATATATATATATATATATATATATATATAAAAAAAAAAACATGATTTAACAAATGGTGTCATACGAACCAGTTTCACAATTACAAATAACTTCGGTTTTACAATATTTACTTAATACTTTTTGTACAAATTGATTTCCTTTCATTAATAATACATATAAACATTTTGGTGAGAAGCGAGTATGCTCTATGAAACAATTATCATCGATTTCAAAACTATGCAGAATTATTCCACACCAATGACATTGAACTGCATCGTCGAGATTGATATAGTAAAATCCGCATTCGGCTAATTTGTACTTATTTTGACCGGTGTTCGATGGAAACGACTTAAAAGTTCGTAACCTAGATACAAATGTAGAGAATTCTGGATGGGCTGGCGTTGAATTGAATCGTATTTGGTCGACCAATGACTGGATATCGTTTGAACATCTTTGGAAATTCATTTTTAAAAAAAATTAAAGAATAACTTAGAAAAAAAACAATTTGATGAGATGATGAGAAAATTAGTGAACGAGACACAACCTGCTCAAACACTTAATCGTTAGTAACTGAATACATGATAAAATAAATTTTTTGTCATGACTGGATATAAAAAAAAAAATAATCAACTTTAAAAAATTAAAAAAAAAAATAATTGTAAATTTGTTTATCAAATTTAGATAAAAAAAACAGTGTAACCAACATGAGTAGAAATGAAATACTGTAAATACTTTTACAAGGTAGAATTTGGTAGACAATCAGTGTTAAATGTGTTACCCGGTAAAATAAAAGT
>NW_021760445.1:43213-52335 GCF_005508785.2 Acyrthosiphon pisum
TATAAAGCAAGAACCCGTGTGGCTCTCCCTATGTATTAATTTTGTACTTTTTAGGGAACCCTCCAATGAGAAAATCCGGTTCCCCGGGCGGGCGGTCTCCCGGCGGCGGCGGAGCCGTCGCTCCGTTATCACCAATTCTTATCACTTTTTTCGATTTTTTTCATAATTTTCAAGATTTTCGAGTTTTCCCCCCCCGGGGGGCCTCGGGGGGCCCCGTTCGGACCTTATTCGCCTTCCCCGCTAGATTTGTAGTCCGCGCGCGGCCGTACTTTTTGCCCGTCGGGCCCGTCGCGGCCGAGATCGCGCGCAAACCGAGCGCCGCCGTCCCGCGTGTAAGTCGATAATTTTTTGGAAAAGTCGAGTTTTACCACTCTCAGACGCGTCGGCCCTCCCCGTCGACGACTTATTCGCGTTCCCCGCTAAATTTATAGGCCGCGCGGGGCCGCGCTTCCTCCCGGACGAGTCCCGCGGCGGACGAGTCGATCGCGGAGAGCGCGGCGTCGTCGCGATTTTAACGATTTTTCCGACTTTTTCGACTACCGTCACCCGTATCTCCTCTACGAGACGTCTGACCCCCCTTCGAAGCCGTATTCGCGTTCCCCGCTAAATTTACAGGCCGCTCGCGGCCGTACTTCTAACCCGGCGAGTCACGGGGCGTCGCCGCTTCGCGGAAAGAACACGGCCCGCGGCGCCGCCGTCGAGTAGGTATCGGTATATACGGGCATAAATATATGCGTCGGGACGTTCGTTTTTTTTCGCGGATATCGCGTTTTCGACGTCCGAGAGCGGCGAAGCCGGTCGTCCGCCGTCCGAAACGGCCTGATCGCCCGCTCCGACGCCCGAAGCGGACGTGCGAACCGCGTTCGCGATTCGCCGGGACGGCGACACGTCTTAAGAGTCACAGATTTCACACTAATTATCAACTCGGTAGGTAGGCAGGTCGGTTAGGCGTAGGTGCGGATGACCCGGGGGTCGTGGTTTCGATCCGGCCGCCGGGATTCGAATCAATTTGCGGCGGCCGTGTTAAGTTCGAATTTTTTTTTCCGCGTTTTTTTTTTCGAAAATTATATTATATTTAACGAAAATTGTTTGGTTTTTTTTTAAAAATTCGAGTTTCACCGCCTTTACGGACCTCGGACTTATTCGCGTTCCCCGCTAAATTTATAGGCCGCGCGCGGGCGCACTTCCACCGAGGCGAGTCCCGGGGCGTAGCGGCGTCGCGGAAAGCGGACGTCCCGCGGCTCCGCCGTCGAGTAGGTATCGCTATATATCGCATAAATAGGTGCGTCGCAAGGTTCGATTTTTTTCACAAAATCTCACATAATTGACGTCCGAGGGCGGCGGAGCCGGTCGTCCGCTGCCCGACGCTCTAAGATCGCCCGCTACGACCCGCGAAGCGGACGCGCGAACCGCGTACGTGATTCGCCGGGACGGCGAAACGGCTTAAGAGTCAGAGATTTGACACCAGTTCTCAACTCTGTAGGTAGGCAGGTCGGTTAGGCGTAGGTGCGGATGACCCGGGGTCGTGGTTTCGATTTCGGTCGCCGGGAATATCGTTAATTTGCGGCGGCCGGGTTAAATTAATTTTTTTATAGAATTTTTTTTTCCGTGTTTTTTTTTTAAAATTCGAGTATGTACCTCGCACGGCCCCGTCGAAGGCTTATTCGCGTTCCCCGCTAAATTTATAGAAGAGTCCAGGGGCGGAGCGGGGTCGCGGAAAGCATACAGGCATGAATACGTGCGTCGTCTGTATTTTATATTGTCATTATGAGTGTATACCGGTATTATATGTGTAGGTACCTGATAAAAGACACCAATATACTAAAAATGTATTATGTACCTACAAGATAAATATTTAAGCATAACGGTCGCGATGTTTGCGTTAGGTGGGCACCTAAATGTCTTGACACAAAATAATAATGTCTATTACTTTAAGAGGATGTCAGCGCACTTTTCTCTCTCTGGCCCAAGCGCAACATGGGCAACGTAAGTAACCTATTACAAAAAAGATGGAGAATAACATAGCATTGATTTTATATTGGTTTTGTATTCAAAACAAACAAAAAAATGCTGTAAAAATATTGTAATGGGTGACTTTACTCTAAGATTACTTAACGCATAAAAAAAATGTTGCGTTTGAATCAGAGAGAGAAAATAAATAGTGCGCTGACAACCTCTTAAGTGTATACTCATTATTTTACGTTTAAACACGAATGACATAGGTATGTGTTTATGTGTGTGTGTGTAATATTAAAAGTGGACAATCAACTATTACGATTTAGGAGTGACACTGCAATATTACGCGTGACACTGTCTACACTGTCTTATACGCAACGTTATACGCCCGGAGTGGGGTGGAGTGGAGCCGCGGGGGGGGGGACAACTTTGGCGACGCGGAACGCGCCCGTTTCAACCTGCCTCATCTCGTGACCGGCGCTCTTGCAACGCACATCAACTCACAGAAAAGCCTAATACGTTGTATTATTTAATATTCAGTGCTTTTCTTCGAGTTTTGTTGTTCTGCATTGAGCGCTTTTCACACACCGGTGAGTGCAACTTTTATCTACCTCTATATTATAATATTCAGATAAACTACAGGTGTATTCGTGGCGCGCGTACCGCGAACGAACATATTTTGGCGCGTTTCGTGTTTTTATGTACATCGCAAATGTACTTTAAATACCTAAAACTTTTTTATGTTATCCGCATTCGCATTAGTCGTGTATTAGCCGCTGTAGCCGACGTGTAAGCCCGTTAGACGTTTCGGCGCGCTACCATTGCGGTACACGTGTTTTATCGCTTGACATTTTGCGTTATTTTGCTGGATATGTCATTTTTCGTATTTTTCTATTTTTTTTATGGACATCACGTAAGCCGGCATTAGTTAATAGGCATTAGTTCTAAAAATAACTCACGAGTCCCATACATCGCGGTTGATAACAAACTGATACTGAAACGATTGCAACGATTTTTTTTTACTCATATTTAGTATATTTTATTATGTAATATGATGCTTTTAGGCTATTCAAAATGGTCAAACGCTGTGCGCTTTGCGGAATTGTGGACAACATTGTGGACGTTTCCGTACACAAGTAATTCACCCAACAAGTCAATACTTTTTTATGAATACCAAAACGTTTATTATTATATTATGTCGCCTTAGATTTCCAAGTGCCGTACATCGTCGTCTTGAGTGGGTGACATTTGTGGTGGACCACGGTTTTCCCGTGAACCACACGTCTAAGCTGTGTTCGAGGCATTTCGTCCCCGGTGTCGACTACCCTGTGGGAAACGCGGAGCGCCGCCGTCTGTCGACAACAGCAGTGCCTTCTCTGGTGAGTATTTAAATTATATCACATTCAATGCAGTACACCATGACTATACTAATAGTGTTGTGTACTCTCATGAGTTTGATGTACCTAATGCGTATGTTAGCTACTGTATGTTAATAACTTAACTCAATGACATTCAACGATTTTGTTGCAACATAATGCATATAAGCTCACACAAGTAAAAAATAGGTACGTGCTACGGTTTAATAGTGTAGCCCACTCTTTAAAAAATATCTGTAGTTCCATAGTATGTAATGACAATGACAATGAGTAGTGTCTACGGTTAGAATTTCTTACGTGCTTAATATGTGCTCACTGTTATATATATTGTTTCTGTACCTACCTATACATACCTTACTATACTATACTGGCTCAGTACAACTTATTCTATTATAGAATAACTTGAACGACATTCAATTGTGTTACACTGGGTCAAACATTGACTAAAATTTGATCTAACTTATAACTATACTAATATACTGGGTATATTGACCTAAACAGAATACTTAACGTTTTATTAATGTTACTACTAAACAAAATAGGTATTACTAGACTCTCTATTTTCATATATTGGCTTACTAACTTTGTTTGTACTACAGTGTAACATATTTACTACTGATGCGTGTTATTTGAAAAATAGTGGTGATAAATATAGGAAACTTTCAAAAATAATTCACCATGGGCACCTACACTTATTGTTATTTTTAAAATGTAAGTCATTGGTGTTATATAATAATAATAATAATAATAATATTGTTATTGAACGGTAATACACATAAACACATTAAACCTAGCCAACACAAGATTATATTAACAACACGAACAACAGAAAAGTTTTTCTTTTTATTGTTTCAAGTTAAAATTCTGTATTAAATTCCATTCTTTTTTAATACTACTACTACTACTACTACTACTACTACTACTACTACTACTACTACTACTACTACTACTACTACTACCCTAGGACTACTCTCTTTTATTGTATTTTGTGTACTAGATAGGTATTTTATCATTTCACAATTTCCAATCTCAATAAGTAGTGTCTAACCTACGGTTAAAATTTGTTACATGCTTAATTATTTTTCACTTTGCTCTTAGATACATATTGTATACATTGTTTCTGTACATAACTCATAACTACTATACTATACAACATTCTTGAAAACTAAATGTCTGTCTAAATATTGACTATATATTGACTTAAACGGAACACTTAACCCATTTTCTTAGAGGTATTACCTAAGTAGCTATTACCTCTCTTTTTTTTGTGAATTGTGTACTGGATAAGTGTTTTCAATACTTTCTTTACTTTATTTATACAACTAACTTTGTTTGTAATGCAGTGTAACATATTTAATACTGATGTATTGATACATATTGGTGATAAATATATATGCACTTGATTTTATTACACGCAGTGTATGATTTTATTAGTGTCACATAAACTTTACGTTTAACTTAATTTAATAGAAATTCACATATTGCACATGAGTACCCACACTTGCTGTTATAGAGTGCAATACATTTTTTAAATGTAAGTTGTTATTGTTACGGTATAACACACGAGCACATTAAACCTAACCAACACAAGATTATATTATGTATGAACACATTTAAAGTTCAACTCACTGAATTTTAACTTTTATTATGGGTATTTACAACCAATAACTAAAATTATTTACAACCAACTAAATTTTTTACTACTCCTAATACTACTACTACTACTACTACTACTACTACTACTACTACTACTACTACTACTACTACTACTACTACTACTACTTACTACTCTCCTTTATTTGTAAGTTGTGTACTAGATAGGTATTTTATCATTTCACATCCAATGACAATAAGTAGTGTCTAACGTACGTTTAAAAATTGTTACATGCTTAATTATTATTCACTTTGCTCTTAGATAAATATTATATACATTGTTACTTTACTACTATAATATACAACATTCTGGAAAACTAAATGTCTATCATAAAACTTTCGTTCAACTTATTATATTATAATTGTATAGAAATGAAATTGTAGAATTACTTGAACGACATTCAATTGTGTTACTGCTGTTTCAGATTTCAATTACATATCAAACACTGGTTCGAGCTTATTTTCACTAAATTGTTTACCAAGATTAAATTATAACTATACTAATATATCAACTTTTACTACATTGACCTAAACGGAACACTTAACACATTTTCTTAATGTTACTACATACTACACAAAGTAGGTATTACTAAATGTATTACCTCTCCTTTCGCATATTGTTTTACTGTTAAGATTATTCCAATACTTTCTTTACTGTATTTATACAACTAACTTTGTTTATATTACAGTGTAACATATTTACTACTGATGTGTGTTGTTTGATACATAGTGGTGATGAATATAAGAAACTCTTTCAAAAACTCTTCCACACCATGGGTACCTACACTTATTGTTATAGAGTGCAATACATTTTTAAAATTAAAGTCATTGATGTTATTGTTACGGTATAACACATAAGCACATTAAACCTAACCAATGCAAGATTATATTAAATATGTATGAACACACAACCATTAAAAGTTCAACTCACTGTATTTCAACTTTTATTGTTCTACTACTACTACTACTACTACTAATATTTACTACTGACTTAGGTCTGAGTTGTGTACTAGATAGGTATTTTATCATTTCACATGTGGTACTCTTAGACATGTTTATGTTATTTCAATACCTATACAATATCATAAAAATGTGGCAATATTTCAATACCTACAGAATTTCATTAAAATGCACTTTTAGGCATAATATGAATACCTACATAGTGTTATAGAGTGCAATACATTTTTTAAATGTAAGTCATTGTTGTTATTGTTACGGTTTATGTTAGCACATTAAACCTAAGATTATATTAAATATTATGATGAACAACACACAACCATTAAAAGTTTTTCTTTTTATTGTTGGAAGTTAAAATTCTGTATTAAATTACACTCTTTTTTTACTACAACCACTTACTACTGACCTGGGTCTACTCCCCTTTATTTATAAGTTGTGTACTAGATAGGTATTTTATCATTTCACAATTTCCAATCACAATAAGTAGTGTCTAACCTACGGTTAAAATTTGTTACATGCTTAATTATTATTCATTTTGCTCTTAGATACATATTGTATACATTGTTTCTGTACATAACTCATAACTACTATACTATACAACATTCTTGAAAACTAAATGTCTGTCTAAATATTGACTATATATTGACTTAAACGGAACACTTAACCCATTTTCTTAGAGGTATTACCTAAGTAGCTATTACCTCTCTTTTTTTTATGAATTGTGTACTGGATAAGTGTTTTCAATACTTTCTTTACTTTATTTATACAACTAACTTTGTTTGTAATGCAGTGTAACATATTTAATACTGATGTATTGATACATATTGGTGATAAATATATATGCACTTGACTTTATTACACACAGTGTATGATTTTATTAGTGTCACATAAACTTTACGTTTAACTTATCATATAATAATTTCATAGAAATTCACATATTGCACATGAGTACCCACACTTGCTGTTATAGAGTGCAATACATTTTTTAAATGTAAGTTGTTATTGTTACGGTATAACACACGAGCACATTAAACCTAACCAACACAAGATTATATTATGCATGAACACATTTAAAGTTCAACTCACTGAATTTTAACTTTTATTATGGGTATTTACACCAATAACTAAAATTATTTTCAACCAACTAAATTTTTACTACTCCTAATACTACTACTACTACTATTACTACTTACTACTCTACTTTATTTGTAAGTTGTGTACTAGATAGGTATTTTATCATTTCACATCCAATGACAATAAGTAGTGTCTAACGTACGTTTAAAAATTGTTACATGCTTAATTATTATTCACTTTGCTCTTAGATAAATATTATATACATTGTTACTTTACTACTATAATATACAACATTCTGGAAAACTAAATGTCTATCATAAAACTTTCGTTCAACTTATTATATTATAATTGTATAGAAATGAAATTGTAGAATTACTTGAACGACATTCAATTGTGTTACTGCTGTTTCAGATTTCAATTACATATCAAACACTGGTTCGAGCTTATTTTCACTAAATTGTTTACCAAGATTAAATTATAACTATACTAATATATCAACTTTTACTACATTGACCTAAACGGAACACTTAACACATTTTCTTAATGTTACTACATACTACACAAAGTAGGTATTACTAAATGTATTACCTCTCCTTTCGCATATTGTCTTACTGTTAAGATTATTCCAATACTTTCTTTACTGTATTTATACAACTAACTTTGTTTATATTACAGTGTAACATATTTACTACTGATGTGTGTTGTTTGATACATAGTGGTGATGAATATAAGAAACTCTTTCAAAAACTCTTCCACACCATGGGTACCTACACTTATTGTTATAGAGTGCAATACATTTTTAAAATTAAAGTCATTGATGTTATTGTTACGGTATAACACATAAGCACATTAAACCTAACCAATGCAAGATTATATTAAATATGTATGAACATACAACCATTAAAAGTTCAACTCACTGTATTTCAACTTTTATTGTTCTACTACTACTACTACTAATATTTACTACTGACTTAGGTCTGAGTTGTGTACTAGATAGGTATTTTATCATTTCACATGTGGTACTCTTAGACATGTTTATGTTATTTCAATACCTATACAATATCATAAAAATGTGGCAATATTTCAATACCTACAGAATTTCATTAAAATGCACTTTTAGGCATAATATGAATACCTACATAGTGTTATAGAGTGCAATACATTTTTTAAATGTAAGTCATTGTTGTTATTGTTACGGTTTATGTTAGCACATTAAACCTAAGATTATATTAAATATTATGATGAACAACACACAACCATTAAAAGTTTTTCTTTTTATTGTTGGAAGTTAAAATTCTGTATTAAATTACACTCTTTTTTTACTACAACCACTTACTACTGACCTGGGTCTACTCCCCTTTATTTATAAGTTGTGTACTAGATAGGTATTTTATCATTTCACAATTTCCAATCACAATAAGTAGTGTCTAACCTACGGTTAAAATTTGTTATATTATTATTCATTTTGCTCTTAGATACATATTGTATACATTGTTTCTGTACATAACTCATAACTACTATACTATACAACATTCTTGAAAACTAAATGTCTGTCTAAATATTGACTATATATTGACTTAAACGGAACACTTAACCCATTTTCTTAGAGGTATTACCTAAGTAGCTATTACCTCTCTTTTTTTTGTGAATTGTGTACTGGATAAGTGTTTTCAATACTTTCTTTACTTTATTTATACAACTAACTTTGTTTGTAATGCAGTGTAACATATTTAATACTGATGTATTGATACATATTGGTGATAAATATATATGCACTTGATTTTATTACACGCAGTGTATGATTTTATTAGTGTCACATAAACTTTACGTTTAACTTAATTTAATAGAAATTCACATATTGCACATGAGTACCCACATTTGCTGTTATAGAGTGCAATACATTTTTTAAATGTAAGTTGTTATTGTTACGGTATAACACACGAGCACATTTAAACCTAACCAACACAAGATTATATTATGTATGAACACATTTAAAGTTCAACTCACTGAATTTTAACTTTTATTATGGGTATTTACACCAATAACTAAAATTATTTTTATATATATTATTTTTATTTTATACTTAAATTATTTTTACTACTCCTA
>NW_021760445.1:52385-53629 GCF_005508785.2 Acyrthosiphon pisum
TTAATTTAATAACTTAACTCAATGACATTCAACGATTTTGTTGCAACATAATGCTGATTTCATTTTATTTGTTTTAGTATGTAACAATGAATAGTGTCTAACTACGGCTAAAGTTTCTTACATGCTCAATATGCGCTCACTATGCTCTTCTGTGTTATGTACATGTTAAACATGTTATATACATTGTTTCAGTACCTACTTATACTTATTATTAAATAGAAATTAAATTGTAGAATATCTTGAACGAGGGATACACTGGGTCAGGCTTATTTTCATACATTTCATACAATTTCATTTTCTTAATGTTATTACTACTACACAAAGTAGTGCATTTTTTTGTGAACTGGATAAGCGTTTTATAATTTCACACTCATATATTGGCTTACTGTTAGAAATGTTAAGATATTTACTATTGATGCGTGTTATTTGATACATAGTGGTCACACCATGGGTACCTACACTTATTGTACATCGTACATGTATTACCGTACATCGTCGTCTTGAGTGGGTGACATTTGTGGTGGACCACGGTTTTCCCGTGAACCACACGTCTAAGCTGTGTTCGAGGCATTTCGTCCCCGGTGTCGACTAATCTGTGGGAAACGCGGAGCGCCGCCGTCTGTCGACAACAGCAGTGCCTTCTCTGGTGAGTATTTAAATTATATCACATTCAATGCAGTACACCATGACTATACTAATAGTGTTGTGTACTCTCATGAGTTTGATGTACCTAATGCGTATGTTAGCTACTGTATGTTAATAACTTAACTCAATGACATTCAACGATTTTGTTGCAACATAATGCATATAAGCTCACACAATTAAAAAATAGGTACGTGCTACGGTTTAATAGTGTAGCCCACTCTTTAAAAAATATCTGTAGTTCCATAGTATGTAATGACAATGACAATGAGTAGTGTCTACGGTTAGAATTTCTTACGTGCTTAATATGTGCTCACTGTTATATACATTGTTTCTGTACCTACCTATACCTTACTATACTATACTGGCTCAGTACAACTTATTCTATTATAGAATAACTTGAACGACATTCAATAGTGTTACACTGGGTCAAACATTGACTAAAATTTGATCTAACTTATAACTATACTAATATACTGGGTATATTGACCTAAACAGAATACTTAACGTTTTCTTAATGTTACTACTAAACAAAATAGGTATTACTAGACTCTCTATTTTCATATATTGGCTTACTAACTTTGTTTGTACTACAGTGTAAC
>NW_021760445.1:53679-54595 GCF_005508785.2 Acyrthosiphon pisum
TTTGACTTCCAGGTGGAGGACAATGAGGAAGTGGTGGAGGACGACTACCAGGTAGAGAGAATGAGGACGTGGAAAGTGGTCGGACAACCCAGAGTGCGCGCGCTATGATTTACCGGCAGGCGGGCGTGACTCACCCGCTTCCAGAGCGGCACAACGCGGGCGCATTGGACATGGTCTGCAGACATTGTCACGCCCGCCACTTTGCAGGCGAGGTTCTGGGCCGAGGGGCCAATAGACACTTCAACACGTGTTGTAACAACGGCCAAGTGACCGCTGCAGGACAACGCGCGTTGTTACCCGTCCCTTATTTAATACAGAGTTTGTTTATAGATGATTCGCAGGATGGCCGTAGATTCCGGGCGGACGTTCGGCGGTACAACAACGTTCTGGCATTCGCTGCGTTTACCTGCGACGCAAACGACAGGCGTTTGCCAGGGCGGGGACCGCCGGTGTGGATTGTCCATGGTCAGACCTATCGGAGGACCAACAATGAGGTGGCCGTTGCCCCGGGAAGTGCCAACAACTGTCAGTTGTATTTCCTAGAGTCCGGAGAGGCCAACCACCGGCGCCTGGATATTGCACGACAGAGCAATCATGAACTGTCCGAAATCGTGATGGGATTATTGGACGGTTTGCTGCGGGACATCAATCCGTACGCTATGGCTTTTATGTAAGAAAACTTAAACTATTGTATTTATTAACACTAGGCATGCGAATTGCCCCTTAGAGTAAATACTTTTTACACATACCTTTCTTACAGTAAAAAAACATTTATACTAGACAGCTGCCAATATAGACTTAATAATGATTTAAAATAGGATACATAGCAAACAGTTTTCTTAACTTCTCCTTTTAACTCCTAATTTGAAATACCTAAGGTACCTAAGATACCTAAAGTTATTGAGACTGGGGGTAT
>NW_021760445.1:54695-55992 GCF_005508785.2 Acyrthosiphon pisum
TACAATTTAATTTCTATTAATAATAAGTATAAGTAGGTACTGAAACAATGTATATAACATGTTTAACATGTACATAACACAGAAGAGCATAGTGAGCGCATATTGAGCATGTAAGAAACTTTAGCCGTAGGTTAGACACTATTCATTGTTACATACTAAAACAAATAAAATGAAATCAGCATTATGTTGCAACAAAATCGTTGAATGTCATTGAGTTAAGTTATTAAATTAAGTTAGGTTGCTAACATACACAGTAGGTACATTAATCTCATGAGAGTACACAACAGTATTTGTATGGAGTCATGGTGTACTGCATTGAATATAATATAATTTATATACTCACCAGAGACGGCACTGCTGTCGACAACAGACGGCGGCGCTCCGCGTTTCCCAAGGGGTAGTCGACACCGGGGACGAAATGCCTCGAACACAGCTTAGACGTGTGGTTCACGGGAAAACCTTGGTCCACCACGAATGTCACCCACTCAAGACGACGATGTGCGGCACTCGGAAATCTAAGGCGACATAATAATATAATATAATAATAAACGTTTTGGTATTTACAATAAAGTATTAACTGGTTGGGTGAATTACTTGTGTATGGAAACGTCCACAATGTTGTCCACAATTCCGCATAGCGCACAGCGTTTGACCATTTTGAATAGCCTAAAAGCATCACGAACAGGTTATAGTTTATATTATAACGAAATAATATCTTAATAATAAGTAAAAAGTAAAATATACTAAAAATGAAAGACTCGTCATAAAAATCGTTGCAATCGTTTCAGTATCAGTTTGTTATCAGCCGCGGTGTATGAGGCTTGGGAGACTCGTGAGTTATTTTTAGATTAATAGGTGCACACCGGCTTTCGTGATGTCCATATAAAAAAAATAGAAAAATACGAAAAATGACATAGGTACCCAGCAAAATGACGTAAAATGTCAAGCGATAAAACACGTGGAACGCGCCGAAACGGCAAACGGACTTACACGGCAAACGGACTTACACGGCAAACGGACTTACACGGCAAACGGACTTACACGGCAAACGGACTTACACAGCGGGTAATACACGGCTAATGCGAATGCGGATAACATAAGAAATTTTTTTGCTTCAAGTACATTTGCGGCGTACGAAACACGAAACACGAAACGCATCAAAATATGTTCGTTCGCGGCACGCGCGCCATGAATACACCTGTAGTTTATCTGAACATTATAATATAGAGGTAGATATAAAAGTTGTATACTCACCGGTATGTGAAAAGCGCCCAATGCAGAATAACAAAACTCAAAG
>NW_021760445.1:75333-76302 GCF_005508785.2 Acyrthosiphon pisum
AGGTATATAGTAACAATAACAACAACGAATTACATTTTAAAAATGTATTGCACTCTATAACAGTAAGTTTAGGTATTCATATGCAATAAGTGCATTTATATGAAATTATGTAGGTATTGAAATATTGCCACACTTTCTAACATAAACATGTCTAAAAGTACCACATGTGAAATGATAAAATACCTGTCTAGTACACAATTCAGACCTAAGTCAGTAGTGAATAGTGTAAATAGTGTTTAAATGTTTTGTTCATTGGTTGTAAATACCCATAATAAAAGTTAAAATACAGTGAGTTGAACTTTTAATGGTTTAGTGTGATTTAGTGTTTAGTGTGAATTTTAACTTCCAACAATATTGTTCATTCATATTTAATATAATATTTTGTTGGTTAGGTTTATTCAATGTGCTCATGTTTTATACCGTAACAATACATCAATGACTTACATTTTAAAAATGTATTGCAATCTATAACAATAAGCGTAGATACTCAAATGCAAAACGTTGAATGTCATTGAGTTAAGTTATTAAATTAAGTTAGGTTGCTTGTCGTTAGCCACAAGTTTGAAAGACACAGTAGGTACATTAAACCCATGAGAGTACACAACAGTATTAGTATTAGAAGTCCAGCCAGACGGGCATACAGACATGGTGCACTGCAATGAATATACTCACCAAAGACGGCACTGCTGCGGGCCTCAAACGGCGGCGCAGCGGGTTTCCCACAGCGTAGTCGATACCGGGGACGAAATGCCTCGAACACAGCTGAGATCTGCGGTTCACAGGAAAACCTTGGTCCACCACAAATGCCACTCACTGAAGACGACGTTGTACGGCGATTGGAAATCTAAGAGGCGACACATAATTTATTATAATAAATTGATATTTAACGTGTTGTGTGAAATACCTGTGTACGGAAACGTCATCGTATGTTGTCCACAACTCCACATAGCGCGCAGCGTTTGACCATTT
>NW_021760445.1:76402-77848 GCF_005508785.2 Acyrthosiphon pisum
TAAGTAGTAATTAACAGTTACACATTAAATAGTTAAGTAAAAATAAAAGTGTTCTGTTGAGGTATTAGGTATACGTCATGATCCTCAACAAAAATAATAATCAAATGAACAAATGCCTAACTGTTTAGTTAATTTAGGTTTGAGCACGTGTAAATCAAGGTAATAGAATGCAATGTGTACGTGATAGTAAAAAAACAATATTAGTTATTATGTATTGTATAGTTATAGTATGTATATTGGTATGTATGTAACTGACATAACATTCATTGACAGAATGCTTCTAATGTTATACTTAAGAAGTAAACATGATCATGAACAATAATGATAGTAATAAAGTAAGTTGTAACTAAGAGTTAGCCAGTGTATTAAAGTAATGATTAAAACAAAAAGTAAAGTACATGTCTTTAATGTTGAGTAGTAAATTAATGGTACTGAAGCAGTAAAATTGTAATACATGTAATGCTATAGTTAACTCACAGAACACAGTCTGTACGTTAAAGTAAAACAAAATATTAGGTAAGGCAATCATACTTGAATATCTTTAAGCTTAAAACATAAGTTTAACATTTAAAATTTACGTTTAAACTCTAACTCTAATATATAAATATATAAACACCGTTCATAAGTAGTAATATATAACAGTTACGCATTAAATAGTTAGGATAGTTGAGGATAGTTATATACAATATATAATAAAAACAATAAACAATGAGCAAATCAAAAGTAAAGGAACAAACGTATTTATGTAATAATGTAGTTAACTACAGTGTGTATGTGTATATTAGTATAATGTAGTCGTGCATTAAATATCCTAACCTAACCTAAAAAAATATTTTTCTTACCTATATACTTATATATCTTATAACTACTATAAATGTAATAAAACTTATTTAAGTATACAACTTAAGTACCTAGTAACACAGAGTAAGTGGTTAAAGCACAGAGCTTAGTTTAAATTATGTTTAGTCATACTCATAGCAAATGAATGGTTCTGAAGCAGTTATCAAATTTGATTACACATTAAACAGTTAAGTCAAATGACAAAAGGGAAAACTAATAAGTAAAATAAAATTGTTCTGTTGAGGTTAAGTTTTTTTAATTAGTTCACTAACAGAACACAGTGTGTAGGTGAAAGTATAAAAAAAAACTATTAGTTATAGTACAAAGTTACTCTCATCATATATATATATAAGTACATTAGTATTATATTTAAGTGTATTATGTATGTATGCATATGTCCACATTAATTAAACATTCGTTAGTAAGACAAAATATTAATTTAAGGCAATGAATAGGTTATAATAAATATTTAATAATAGTTAATAAGTAGTAATTAACAGTTATTGGAATTGTAAAATTGAATGTACAGGTTAGTTTAATTTCAAATTATTAAATAGCAATAGAACAGTTTTAATAGTCGAGTTAAATGCATTTATCATAATTTTT
>NW_021760445.1:79736-80572 GCF_005508785.2 Acyrthosiphon pisum
GGCGGCTAGATTTTGACGTTATTTCCCTGGAGATAGTTAACAGGTATATAGTAACAATAACAACAACGAATTACATTTTAAAAATGTATTGCACTCTATAACAGTAAGTTTAGGTATTCATATGCAATAAGTGCATTTATATGAAATTATGTAGGTATTGAAATATTGCCACACTTTCTAACATAAACATGTCTATAAGTACCACATGTGAAATGATAAAATACCTGTCTAGTACACAATTCAGACCTAAGTCCAGAGGCGGCTTGGACGTAATTACAAGAGGTGCACTGCACTACCAAAAATATGGGGTGGGTGTATTTTTGTACATTTTTGGGAAACTGTTATACTTAATACTATTACCATGTTTATGGACTATAATGATATTAATATAATATACTTATAGAATCAGATTGCTATAGTTGATTATATTATTACAGTCTATAGATGGTATTATTAAAAATATATCAAGAGGACGTTGAACCCGCATGTGTTGTCTCCGTCTTACACATGTATGCCATAGAACATTTTCGTTCGCTAGTTTCAATAGGGTGCTATCAGTTTTGATATTAGAGTGATCTGACTTATTATCAAACTTTTAGGTAACTATGTTATCTGTGTTCTCTCGTTGGTTTTTTATGATATTTAAATTTTTAAGTGAGTTATGAGCATTTTCAAATGTTAATATTTTATATACTGATAACTCACTTAACAATTAAGATATCGTGAAAAGCCAACAACAGAACACAGACATTGTTGTTACCTAAAAGTTTTATAATAGGTCAATTCACTCTAATATCAAAAATGACAGAACCCTATTAAAACTAGCAAACGAAAAT
>NW_021760445.1:95739-96783 GCF_005508785.2 Acyrthosiphon pisum
GGGCGATTTCCCGGATCGGACAGCGGACGACGAATTCGACCGACCTCTGACGTCGAAAACGCGATATTCGCGAAAAAAATCGAACCTCCCGACGCACGTATTTATGCCCGTATATAGCGATACCTACTCGTCGGCGGGACGTCCGCTTTCCGCGACCCCGCTCCGCCACGGGACTCCCCCCGGAGAAAGCGCGGCCGCGCGCCGCCTATAAATTTAGCGGGGAACGCGAATAAGTGGTCGACGGGGAGGGCGGACGCGTCGAAAAGGGCTAAAACTCAAATCTTTGACAAAAAGTACGAAAAACGCGCGCGACGGCGGCGCTCGGTTTGCACGCGCTCTCGGCCGCGGCGGGCCCGACGGGAAAAAAGTGCGGCAGCGCGCGGCCTATAAATATAGCGGGGAAGGCGAATAAGGTCCGAACGGGGCCCCCCGAGGCCCCCCGGTTGGGTAAAACTCGATTTTCTTCGAAATTTCTTCGGAATTTGAAAAAAGTCGCAAAAAGTGATAAGAGAGAGTGATAACGCGGACCGACGGCCGGGAGGCGGCCCGCCGGCGAGACGGAATTTTCTCATTGGTGGGTTCCCTATGTTATCATTTCTGACGGTCGGGTAACCCTCGAAGGGGTCACGTTTTATAGTATAAGACTAGATTCCGGCGTTTGTCATCCCGCCTGCGGCGGAAAGACTGTGTGGGCGGTGGTGCATCTTTGTCGTTTCGTCTCGGGCTGGGTTTTTCGATCCGGCCTGCGGCGGGAACGCGGGGTCGTCGGGTATTGTGTTTTGTCGTGTTGGCAGCCCTGGTTAAGCGGTAATTTTTGAACTCGGAAGAGTGTCTAGTCGTAAGTCGGGCGATTCAAGTCGATCGTACGACACAGCCAGCCAGGTAGGCAATCCGAGGAACGCAGACGACGCCCCGGGCGTGTATGTCCGGTTCTGGAGTGTGTGTGTTGAAATCGGAAATTCGGATTATGAGTTTGAGTGTCTAGCTATCAGTCTCTCGGGAGAAAGTC
This sequence comes from Acyrthosiphon pisum, assembly GCF_005508785.2. Classification (NCBI taxonomy): domain Eukaryota; kingdom Metazoa; phylum Arthropoda; class Insecta; order Hemiptera; family Aphididae; genus Acyrthosiphon; species Acyrthosiphon pisum. Next base: position 96,749 of record NW_021760445.1, read on the forward strand.
GATTACCGAACGGACAATCCGCTTGCGGCGGATCG
>NW_021760446.1:0-769 GCF_005508785.2 Acyrthosiphon pisum
GAAGTGAGTTTTCCCATCCACATGGAGACAGATATATTAGAGACGACATAATATAATATTGTTATGGGCACTTTATGGTCTCCTGACACTTTTTAACCCTTTCACTGCTACAGACGTACTGTTACGTCGCACGCAAAACATACCGTTCCCTGCTACGGACCTCCTATTACGTTACCTTATCTATAGAGCGCGGATTTTTAGGTTCTTAAAAGCTTAAAATATGATGCTAATATGCTCTAAAAAAACTCTAAAATATTCTCTAAATATGCTTTAAACTTTTAAATATGCAAATAATATGATTTTTTTTTTCAAAATAATTCAATAAAAACAGTATATAACTTTATAGTTATACAGTATACACTATCATTCCTTTGGTAGGAAACAGGTAAATTATTTAAATATAAAAAATTTAAAACAATTAATACATAGGTATAATTATATGTGAAATGATAGTGAAATGATTATATAATGAAATATATATATATATAAAAACAAAATATTTTAATAAAAACAATACATAACTTGCATGCCCTTTGGTGACACCTAAGTTATTTGAATATAAAAAATGTGATGTACTTCATAAAATATTGTGGCTAGAAAAAATCACAAATCGAAAAATTATACTTTAATATGCAAAATAAATTTTTTCTTACGAACTCTTTGATGAATAAATAAATTGTCCACATTTAGCATCCTCATAGAGCTGCATAAAGCCAATAAAAATATGTAAAAACCTAAATATCCGCGCTCTACTTATCTATAAAACGAA
>NW_021760447.1:0-862 GCF_005508785.2 Acyrthosiphon pisum
ATAGATATTATGATATGATTAATTTGGAATTTATTATAGGTACCTATTATAGGTCAATTTTTTTTTAATACCATAGATAAGTATATATTATATGTCTAATACATAGACTGATATACCGTCTCCGCTCAGAATCGTTTTTCTTATACAGTGATATTATATCATTGAATTCAAATTTAATACTGTCCATTATACAGTGACCCACTTCTAACCTACTGTACAGCAGAGCGACATCCACTTACCCACCTTTTTTTTTTTACTAGCATTTAAAGTTCAAAAATTGACAAAATATGGAAAAATCACGAAAATTACCTAATTATGTTAAGTTTATAATTGGTAAAAATTTTTCTTTTTAGAACTCAGATTTTAAAATGTAATACAAGATTCCTTATAGGTTATTCTACCTTTCACAAAAAAAAAATGTCTATAAGAAACTCAAATTAAATTTTTATGAGTGTTTGAAATTCATATTTTTACAACATTTGATATTCACTCGATTTCTTACGTAACGATTTTCTTATTTTGTTGTAATTAAAAAACGAATGACTGTAGAAACTTGAAAATTTCACTGAATGTTTATATTAGCATTTTATATATATGATAAAATTTTTAAAATAATTTGACTCTTTTTGAGCTGTTTACGGACATTGTAAGTTTTCAATTTTTTTAGTTTTTTTACTATAAATATTAATAAAGTCTTATCTATAAGGCCAAAAAGTGTAAAAAATTAATACAAGGCTCCTGATACATTGTTACAATAGCAGTTGAAAAATATTAAAAATACTTAGTACAATTTTTTTTTATAAGCATTTAAAGATCGAATTTTGACAAATTTATCAAATTTAAAATTGAATAATTATTTTTT
>NW_021760448.1:0-1531 GCF_005508785.2 Acyrthosiphon pisum
ATAAATATGCATTTTTTTTTTATCAATAGAGGTACCTAGGTATACCTATATATTATACAATGGATACGATGTGCGCAGATGTCCACCGAAAAAGTAAATCACGCGCGTTGAAACGTCTGCAGCGAGCATAAATAACAATAATAATGCTACCTACCTACAATGAATTGATTTGCAACGCGTGGTACCGACCATAATATATTAATTGGGCAAGACTCGTCGGCGTATACTTTATATTATGTACACGTGTATAGTATTATAATTTTTTTTTTTTACAGTGTTTATAATACTGCTGCACGGAGAAGATCGGAAGCGTCCGTAAAATTATGCTCACTGTGCGGTCGGTCAGTAGGGTAATACTTAGTTAACCGACATACGATATTATTATTATTTATTATACGTACCCATACGATTCCGCGGGCACGATTGACGCGGCGATCTGTACACCATTAGCAAAGGTGGAAACAACCGGAACAGACAGACCGATCGTTATTCCGGTTAATCGAGTCGTACCGCCGAATTTATATTATAATATTATTATTATTATGTAGGTACCTATATATTAATATCGAGGAAAGTGTAAATATCGTGGGGTATCGCGTATATAGTTGGTATAGCACAATAATGCCTCGTCGAATAACTATTTACTGCGAGCGAGCCAACAACGATACGGTGCATTTGTGTTGGATCGGCTCTACAGTACGGATAATAATATATAATATAACCCGTCAGTGTAGTAGTATATCTGTGTGTGTATATACATATTTTTTGTTTAGACGACTTGAATGGCTATTTTAGAGCCCAGAAAAAAACTACATCATTGTTTTGTGGATATGTATATATAATATTGTAACTGGATCATTATTACAGGTATCGCTGGTGTAATATATATATCTATATATATAAAAGTAAGTGGCGGTTTCTATTATCCTTATCTATATATATAAAAGTAAGTGGCGGTTTCTATTATATGATCTCGAAAACTACCCGACCGATTGACTTGAAATTCAACATAGATATTCAGCTACATCTGAGGAAGGTCAGAACCGACATGAAAAACCCACTCGATGTCTTTCTCGGTCACCAGGTCGAGACGACTGCATGTAAATATTTTAATGTATATTTTATAATTATTATGTTTCTATGGAAACTGTCCGTTTATAAGCCAATACGAGCAAAATACAAATACAAAAATGAAAAGATGGCATGATCGATAAGAACGATATCGTATTTTTTTATTTGTAAAAATTATATAATAATCTGTATCATTTTAATGCTTGAGGATATACGATGTTCTTTGTTTTTCCATTCGGACAATAAATGTAGAGATTTTTCGGGTCACCGCCTCTTGAACATGCCACATATAATTGTCCATGAGAGAAGCACATAGGATCAAGTAGAAGTCTCCGTACATTTCACTGATTGACCTTGAGATTTATTTATGGTGAAGGTGAATGCAAGTTTTACCGGGGAACTGTAATCGCTAATAATATATAAACGTACATGCAGTTAAAAATTCCCATGGGATGCAATG
>NW_021760449.1:0-962 GCF_005508785.2 Acyrthosiphon pisum
AGACATATTTTTCCTGATTAGAGGTTTTCGAGTATAAATAAATATTTTCAAATCTTAACCCGTTAGCATGTGTGATCAGATTATACATTATATTTGTTTTTCCTGAGCCACTGGGACCAACTAGTATAGCACGTATAGTATCGGGTAATAACGAACCATGTCTTGATGGTTTTTTTACTACCTGAACATCTACATTTATTACATCTAATTTATCTTTCTGTTCAATCAAATTCATATTATTTTCGTATAAATACTCTAGATTTTTTAAATTTATAACCAGTTATAGATGGCGTGTTCAACTCGTAAGTACAATTCAAACAAGACTGGTAAAGGATTTGTAAACTCCCTTATAAATAGTCTCCCGTTCGAAGCCCATGTTTCAGGATATCAGTATTGTGGTCCTGGTACGAAATTAAAAAAGAGACTAGATCGTGGTGATAAAGGAATAAACCCATTGGATGCTGCTTGTCGTGACCACGATATTGTGTATGCAACAAGTAAAAATTTAGACGATAGACATAAAGCTGATAAAGTGTTAGAAATTCGAGCTTGGGAAAGATTTAAAGCAAAAGATACACCTAGAAAAGAGAAATTAGTTGCGTACGCAGTAACAAACGCGATGAAAGCTAAAAGAAAAATAGGTATGGGTTGCAAACGGAAACGTGCTATAAAAACAAATTGTATACTAGCAGCGAAAAAAAAAAGAATCTCAAAAAAAAAGAATGGTGGTAAAAGGTTGATTTTAGTACCGAGACAATCAGGAGGTGCAATTCCCTTAATACCTATATTTGCAGGATTGTCAGCACTTGGTAGTTTGATGTCTGGAGGTGCTAGTGTGTATAATGCGGTCCAAAATTCAAAAAGAAAAAAAGGCAGTGGTTTGAAATCAAACAAGAATAGGTTATGGAAAAAAACTGATGATCACGCTACCTGACAGACCGCTTTCGTCTCAGATATATAAA
>NW_021760450.1:0-1050 GCF_005508785.2 Acyrthosiphon pisum
AAAAAATTAAAAAAATGAATAAATTTGAAATAAAAACATTTAGAAATAATATTGAAAAATTTGAAGGTATTTATACACGGTTTTGGATTAAAGAAAATAATATAAAAATTGAACCTTTGAGTAATATAGATATAAATTATTTTGGAAATAAAATAAAAAATTATAGAGGGTGTTTTATGTTAAATGAATTACCTACAACACCATGGGAAAATGAATGTGGAGTATTTAATTTAAATGATTCTACTCAAAATGGTTCTCATTGGGTTGCATGGAAAAAAATAAACAATACATTTAAAATATATTTTGACCCATTTGGTCATATAGTTGGTGAGCCACCAAAAGAACTTTTAAAATATTTGGGTAAAGATAATCTTTTTTGTACTGTTTCCCAATTTCAATACTATAATGACCCACCTATATGTGGGCATTTATGTTTAGAATTTATTGAAAATTATAAAAAATTTATTTAAATATCATAATTTTTTTAATAGAAATATTTCTATTAAAAAATAACGAGTTAACGACTTAACGAGTTAACGAGTCGTTTTTTTTTACGTTAACGTTAACGAGTCGTTAACGAGTCGTTTTTTTTTTTTACGTTTATGTTAACGAGTCGTTTTTTTTTTTACGTTAACGTTAACGAGTCGTTTTTTTTTTTTTTTTTTACGTTTTTAAATATAGTATGTTATTTAGAAATTAATATAATTTAAAATACTGTTTAAAAAAATTTTTTTTATTTTTTATAATAAATAATAGAAATGGTAAATAAAAAATTGGAATTACTTTTAAAGTTTGTTGAACAACAACATAAAATGAGATTACATATCTTAAATATGATTAATAAACATCATAAAATGAGATTACATATCTTAAATATGATTAATGAATACAATAACACTGACAGCGACAATGATAGTGATGATAATGATAGTGATGATGGTTATGTTAAGAATTTTAAACGACTAGAAAGAATTAAATTTAAAAAACATAAATAATAATTATTTTTTAACATATAATACTTACGAAGTATTATATATTTATATATTTATT
>NW_021760451.1:0-1377 GCF_005508785.2 Acyrthosiphon pisum
TCCCATTTTTACAGACTTAGGACTGTCTGTAACAAAAAATTCTACAGGTATGGTTAAAAATGTCTTTTTTTTTTTTTTTAATATTTTATAATATAAATATATAATAATATAGGGGTATAATATAATATGAATAATTTGTGTATAATTAAATAAATGTAGATAATGATAAAATAACATTTTTATATTGGTAAGAATTTATGGGATAAGCATTGTACATATTCAAATCTACTTATTGTGTTCGATTGAAACAGCTGCATTTGATGGCTGATTTCTTTTTCTTTTTCTTTTATACAATTTCTTGAATTAATTATGTGAACACTTCTAATTTTTATATACGTTTCGCATTGTATATTCAACAAAATGTTTATAAATTGGTAAATGTTTGGATATGCTGAATAAAACATTGCATTAATTTTTGAATGAAATGATTCACAACTATTGGTGGTCCTCGCCAATGAAGAAGTAAATGAGGCCCACATTTCTGGAGGATATTTTGAGGTTTCAGATATGTAATTTTCTAATATATAGTCAGTAAAACGTTCCACTTGATAGTCTATCGAGAGGTAAAATAGAAATTAGGTCATCGGTGAAGCAATCATTGACCTCTGTTTTTCATGGTTATGACATATAGATTTCTCAACTATAGTATTAAATTCATTTAATTTAAAAAATGACTTACAGTTATTTTTGCAACAAGTCCAGCGTTGGTAATTTTTCGATAAATGCTTATGAAAACGAAATTTGTATCCGTCAATTAAAAATATAGTTTTATTTCTCTCACTTAGTATAACTTCATCCATGATGCTTGGCGTATCTCGTAAACTAGAGTGTTTAATATAATGAAAAAAATGTCCAGCCTAAATAATATGTATTATATTATGTTATCTGACAAAAGTGATGATAAAAATGATATCGGTAGACGGTGATTATTATACAAGCGATGATAGAAATAAAATCTAAAATTCCCGGCTCATAGTATAATATGTTACTATATTATCTGACGAAAGTCATAAAAATGATATGAATGATATGTATATAATATATATAAGTATATCCGTGTGGAGCGGCTTTTCCAATGATATTTTACTCAAAATAATCCTCGGACTCAATTCGTATACAATTAGTTTCCTAACCCCGGACTCAATTAGTATATGTCTCGTTTGTACCCGGGACTCAATTAGTATATTTTTTTTTCCCGTTCACGTATAAGACTAAATTAGTATACAGTGAGTTTGTGTGATGATAATTTCGCACATTTTAGCGGTGTAGACGTGCGGTACGATAAGTAGGGATTATCGATTAACGAAGACATAATATGACACAACAGACAGCATCTATTTTGACATTTACACATTTTTTCATATCCATTATTATTTC
>NW_021760452.1:0-1545 GCF_005508785.2 Acyrthosiphon pisum
TTTATAAGATCGACATTTTTAAATAACTATTAATATAAAACATTAATTTTGGCGCAAATTATGTGTCATTTTTGGACCTTTGGCGCTTATGTCATATAGCCGTATTATAATATAGATAAATTAATTCTCACGTGGACGCATACATATATATATAAAGCTAAGTTACTTAGCCTAAGTATTATAGGCATATAAGTTCATCGGATTAGAATATTTTATACTGTCGCCGAAGAAGCTTATGATATTGTAGTACTGAATTAGACATTGTCATTAATTTCGATACGATTTGAATAATTAGTCTATTGCGAATTATGAGAATTTTCAAATATTAATATTTTACACACTCAAGCGCCCGAATTTATATGCATTTGCATGTTTTAGATTCTGAGTGGAACGATGAATGTATTGATTTTACAATGATGTGTGTTTTTTTTTTTTATTTTTTTATTTATTTTTTATTTTTTTTTGTGTCTGTCATCACCTTTTAGGACAGTAAAACTGCTTCGATTTTCTTCAACAGTAACTTTTATGATTGGAAAGTGAATCTAGTTGGTACTTTGGGGGGTCAAAAGTAAAAATTTCCCAGTAGTTTTCAAAAGCGACGTGAAAAACAAAAGAAAAATTAAGGAAAAACGGGAATTTTTACGCAAAATCGATTTTGGTTTTTGGTGTAACTCTAAAACAAATGACCGTAGATATATGAAATTTTCACAGGTTGTTTATATTTGCATTTTCTATACACAGTAAAATTTTGAAAATATTTTGATTTATTTTGAGCTCTTTACGGACATTTTCATTTTTCATTTTTTTTTAGTTTTTTTTCTAAAAATATCAATAAAATTTTATTTGTTGGATAAAAAAGCTTGAAAATTTAATAGAAGGCTCCTAGTATATTGTTTCAAAGGCAGATGAAAAATATTAAAAATCGTTAGTCACAGTTTTTTTTTATAAGCATTTAAAGTTTTAAAAATTATAAAATAATGAAAAATCACGAAAATTTGCAAATTATTTCGAGTTAGAAATTCATAAAAATTTTTCTTTTTAAATCTAAGATATGAAAATGTAATACAAGATTCCTTATAAGATTGTCTACCTTTATCAAACAAAAAATATCTATAAGGAAGTCAAATTAAATTTTTATGATCGTTTGAAATTCAAATTTTTACAACATTTGATATTCGCTTGATTTCTCATTTGACAATATTCTTATTTTATTGTTATTAAAAAACGAATGACAGTAGATACATGAAAATTTTACTGAATGTTTATATTAGCATTTCCTATACACCATACAATTTTGAATATATTTTGACTCTTTTTGAACTGTTTACGGACATTTTCAGTTTTAAATTTTTTTAGTTTTTTTTTCTATAAATATCAATAAAGTTTTATCTGTTGGGCCAAAAGTGTATAAATTTAATACAAAGCTCCCGATATATTGTTACAATATTAGTTGAAAAAATACATAGGCACAATTTTTTTTTATAAGCATTTAAAGATCAAATTTTTACAAAATTTATCAAATCTTAATTTGAAAATTATTTTGTA
>NW_021760453.1:0-800 GCF_005508785.2 Acyrthosiphon pisum
ATAATAAATTCCAAATTAATCAAATAATATCTATTAGGTACTTATAACGCGATATACATCAACAAAAAAACGTGGTACTATCATAGATATATAATAGTATACTTTAGAAGTTTCAAGTATACCCAAGAATAATATTATACAATCACAACAAAATAACTAAAATAGTTATTCTAGGTTTTTAATATGTAATTTCGTCCAAATTTGTACTTAAGATGACTATAAAAATAAACTGTATAAATGTATTTTTTAGATTTTTTGGTAACAGAATTAATTACTTACGTGGAATCTTGTTTTAAATTTTCAATTCTTAGATACAAAAGTTGAACATTTTATAAATTTTTAACTACAAAATAATTTTTCAAATTAAAATTTGATTAATTTTGTCAAAATTCGATCTTTAAATGCTTATAAAAAAAAAATTGTGCCTATGTATTTTTAATATTTTTCAACTGATATTGTAACAATATATCAGGAGCTTTGTATTAAATTTTCACACTTTTTGGCCCAACAGATAAAACTTTATTGATATTTATAGAAAAAAAAACTAAAAAAATTGAAAACTGAAAATGTCCATAAACAGCTCAAAAAGAGTCAAAATATTTTCAAAATTGTATGGTGTATAGGGAATGCTAATATAAACGTTCAATAAAATTTTCATGTATCTACAGTTATTCGTTTTTGAATTACAACAAAATAAGAAATCGCTACACGAGAAATCGAGTGAATATCCAATGTTGTAAAAATTTGAATTTCAAACGATCATAAAATTTAATTTGGCTTTCTATAGACATTTTTTTTTT
>NW_021760454.1:0-950 GCF_005508785.2 Acyrthosiphon pisum
TAAGATCCATAAATAGAGTTTATAACATTATTCCACTAAAAATATTTTCCATAATGTCTTATATTTTTTATGTTAAAGTGTACTTACCATATAAAGAATTTGACGCGACCTGCAATGACTTTAGTCTTTGGTTTTTATTTTTGTCGAAATTGATATTGTGTGAGAGATGAGGATACAACACAGACAACCAATGCAAAATTGAATGTAAAATGTGTATTAGACATTCTTTATAAGAATAAAATACTAATATAAGTTACTCTCTGTCACTTGGAAAGGTTAGTGGATATCATCATGGACTTATTGTCAAGTCCTGGTTTGTACGTACAACCGGCTCAGTCCTCTGTCCTACCTTTCCAGTGATCGGGTGTCCTAAAGAGAGGCGGTTAATAGGAACAAGTGTTGGCCAAATGCTTTATTGCGTGTATTTTGTATTTCCATCTGTTGCAACCGCGTCAAGTTAAGACATAAATATATACAACTAAAATAATACCTAGACAATTTTTTTTAAGTATACCATATAGGTAATCAATATTAAACATTTAGGAAATACATAACTATATTTATTTCATTTAATTTCCTAGACATTTGGTGAATCGCTGGAAGAAAGTTTTAGAAGCAGTTCTGGTTTGTTGTTGTACAGCAACCGTGGGAGTTTTGTTAATGTTATGGCAAAATGATTGCAAACCATTGGGCCTTGATCCGACAAAAAATCCTGTTCAGGTTATCATTTTATTTTCAATTTTTATATTAATTCACTTTATTCACAGCGGAATTATAAATACTTCTTTTCAAAAGAGAATATACCGCTTTCGCGCATGTCAAATGATTCAATTGGTGCGTTGAGAACCACATGATCACGCTAATAATGGGACATTGGTGGGGATGCGTGCCGCCGGACATAAATTTGTCGCCGACTGGTATATGGTATATTCTCTTTGAAAAGCAGTATA
>NW_021760455.1:0-873 GCF_005508785.2 Acyrthosiphon pisum
TTAGCATCTAAATGTGTTAGTTTTTATAAAAGTTATTAAATAAATAAATAATTACAACACCTTATAAAAATAAACTAGAATAGATTGATATCTATTTTATTTATTCATAATATTTATGAGATGTGAACAATAAGTTAACACTTAACACAAATTATTGATTTTATATAGTTTTAAACTGTTATAACAAGCAGTGGGTGTATTTAGGAATTTTGATAGGGGGGGGGGATGAAATATATAATAATAGGTACACTCAATAAATACATTTTTTAAATCCTCTGACTTGTTGAGTTTAGTGTGGATCAAGGTGAAATAAGAATTAACACAAATTGTATAGTACCTAATAGCATTTATTATAAATTCATACTAACGACAATCCCGTGTTTAATACAATAAACAAAAAAAATAGTTATAATACAAAATCCTGTTTTCTATTTTTTTGGATGCTCAGTTCATCGATAAGCTTATCTGGCATGATTATTGTATTGACTGGTGACATGCAAATAAAGCCAACACATTAAGAGGACGCTACACACGTATGTGTTGTCTCCATCTTACACAAGCACGACATAGCAAATTGTCGTTCACTATTCTCAATAGTGTGCTGTTGGTTTTGATGGCGATAGGGTGAAATTACCTATTATCAAACTTTTAGTTAAGAACATTATCTGGGTCTTAGGGTGGGCGATTTTTTAATATCTTAATTTTCAAGCGAGATATGAGCATTTTTAATTTTTGATATTTCACATACCCTTATTTTTCTCGAAAATGAAAATATTGAAAAATCGCCCACTCTAAGACCCAAATAATGTTCTTACCTAAAAGTTTGATAATAGGTTGATTCACTCTAGTATCAAAACTAAGAGCTCACTATTG
>NW_021760457.1:0-1048 GCF_005508785.2 Acyrthosiphon pisum
TGAATAATAGTCGCCCTCTCCAAAGCAACATGGACTCATCCAAAGATAGAGCCTCATAAGGGCTGAAATTAGATTGAAATTAGTTTTTTAGTATGTCAACTAATGTTGAAACTTTATGTAATCTATCACAAGGATTTATAGAAATACCTTCGGAGCTATTAAAACATCTAAGAATTTTTTCAAATTTTCTACCAGACATAGTATAATTAAAAATGGGATGGTAATACATTGGGTTATTGCTAAATGCTTTTCGTAATATTGGGATTTTCAACTGACTCTTGAGTAAACATAATCCAATACATTTTTCTAAGTCTTCTCGAGTAATTTTTGTAATATTTTTAGCTCTACTACCTTTTGTATGAGGACGAGTTAAAGTGCCAATTTTTTTTGCATAGTTATTAGTGCATGTAAGTAATAAGTTGAATACTTCATCATCCCAAAATTTAAAAAAACATCAATAGCTGAAGTCTCATTGTTTATTTCAAATTTTGTTCCAGCTGTACTAACATCAAATTCAAAATCATGTATATTACCAAATTTCTCATCTTCCCAATCACTTTCATCCTCTTCTGTATCAGTGTTAGAATCAGAACTTACCACACTATCACTGTCAATTTCATTATCATTATTATTTATGTTATTTGCAGCAACTGCAATATTCGGACTAGTATAACTTATATTTGAGCTTGACAGTGTTGTAGAATGATCAGCATCACTGTCAGTTATGTACGAATTACCATCACTTTGATGAGAATCTTCTGCATATGATTCGCCAGATGTTGAAAAATTATCTAAAATATAACAATAACCACATAATACCTATGGTTAGTTTTAATTTATATATCCCTAATACCAAAAATATTAAGCGACTTACCATTTTCCACGTCATCTAACATTTCCAGTATTCGGCTATCTTCATCCATTATAATAATATATTAATAAAATACGTTTAAATATAAAAATCTTAAATAAAAAAGTAAAATGTTTTAGTAGTAATGTTTTTAAAATTTTGTTGCTTTTCGTTTGTGGATAATAATCATAATGATAA
>NW_021760458.1:0-887 GCF_005508785.2 Acyrthosiphon pisum
ATTGAAACCTGAAAATGTCCATAAACAGCTCAAAAAGAGTCAAAATATTTTCAAAATTGTATGGTGTATAGGAAATGCTAATATAAACATTCAGTAAAATTTTCATGTATCTGCAGTTATTCGTTTTTGAATCACAACAAAATAAAGAAATCGCTACATGAAAAATCGAGTGAATATCCAATGTTGTAAAAATTTGAATTTCAAACGACCATAAAAATTTTTTGTTTTGTTTGATAAAGGTAGATAATCTTATAAAGAATCTTGTATTACATTTTTATATCTTAGATTTAAAAAGAAAATTTTTTATGAATTTCTAACTAGAAATAATTTACAAATTTTCGTGATTTTTCCATATTTTGTCATTTTTTGAACCTTAAATGCTTATAAAAAAAAACTGTGACTAACGATTTTTAATATTTTTCATCTGCCTTTGAAACAATATACTAGGAGCCTTCTATTAAATTTTCAAGCTTTTTTATCCAACAAAAAAAATTTTATTGATATTTTTAGAAAAAAAACTAAAAAAAAAATGGAAAATGAAAATGTTTACGGACATTTTCATTTTCCATTTTTAGAGCTCAAAATAAATCAAAATATTTTATTAATTTAACCGTGTATAGAAAATGCAAATATAAACAACCTGTGAAAATTTCATATATCTACGGTCATTTGTTTTAGAGTTACACCAAAAACCAAAATCGATTTTGTTAAAAATCGATTTTGCGTATAAATTCCCGATTTTCCTTAATTTTTCTTTTGTTTTTCACGTCGCTTTTGAAAACTACTGGGAAATTTTTACTTTTGACCCCCGAAAGTACCAACTAAATTCACTTTCCAATCATAAAAGTTACTGTTGAAGAAAATCGAAGCAGTTTTACTGTCCTAAA
>NW_021760459.1:0-727 GCF_005508785.2 Acyrthosiphon pisum
CCTTTGAAAAAGCCGCCTAACACTCTCTGGTCAGCATAGCCGTATATCGTACCTCTCAGCAGTGCATGAGCACCAGACACCGAGTGCACGAGCACCAGTCATCTCGTCAACAACCCCTCTCGAGTGCATGAGCACCAGACGGCAAACAGCATCCAAACCACAACTTTTCTACACCGAATTCTACGAGCGGCAACTGGACTCCTTGTGTTGAGCAATAATCAGTGCGTGTTCGTTATTTCGAGTTGTTTAATTTTAAATATTATTTCGTGTCACCTAAAACTGATACAGTATAGCCCAGGGACGGCTGCGAGTCAGGTAAGACTTTTGGTACAATAATTTCTGCTGATCGCTGGTATCACGCAGTAAAATCAATTGCTTACAACCCTCCTGTACGGTGTATTTGATCATATTCTCGAATCACGACCTCGAGAGCCATCCGACGATCAGGAGGAAGGTAATGGCTTAAATCAGGTAATTCTAATATAACTATTGACAGGCGTCTTATTTATATTTATATTATTATACTTTATTCCTCCCTTTTTTGAGTTATTACAATATATTTGGCCAAAAAGCCTAATAATAAAATAAGTACGTAAGTTTTTATTATAGCTAAAATATTAACGATACGTCATATTACATTGGCATCATGGTTATGTTTTATAGGCATTTAAATTTCAAATTTCGTTAAAACCACATTAATTATAAATATTAAATGTGTATAGGTTGT
>NW_021760460.1:0-1006 GCF_005508785.2 Acyrthosiphon pisum
TCTGAACGAAACATTTATTACACATTATCATAATAATATTATATGTTTATCATACACCTTAACAACTATTATTTTACTTACTAGATCACCGTTATATGTATATTTCTTCTGTCCTTGTGTAAGTATTCACACTCCTCCTAAGCGGCTGCACCGTTTTTCATGATATTTTTGTATGTGCTCGAACGGGTCCTCGAATGATTTGGATTAACAATATTGGACCAGGTAGGCCCACAGCCCGGGGAGGTGCTCAAACAGCGCCGGTTGTCGTTTGCGCATCACTATTGTAATTTTTGACCTTTTTTGTAAGACAGTTGCCCATCGTTCGATTTTTGGGTTATACATCGTTTGCGCATCGATCGTTTAAAAGGTCGTACATCATTTGCGCATTAATATTATTTAACAATAGAACTGAAAAAAAGGTGTATACCCAAAAGCGTATAGCTTCTCTCAAACTATTTGTATTATAATTATAACTATGACTGTAATATTCTTAATTGAACTGAAAAAAATTGAGTTGAATTAATTTTTACTCAAACTACCTATATGTTATCTAATATATAAAAATCTCGTGTCACAATGTTTGTTACCAAACTCCTCCGAAACGGCTGGACCGATTTTAATGAAATTTGTTGTGTATATTAAGTAGGTCTCAGAGAGGAATGTAAACTATTTTTCACATCCATATTTTTATTTTAAAGGGTGGCACATACAGGGAATTTTTTTAACATACGACAATTTATTTTATTTTTTATACAGTTGCCGTTAATCCACCATAGGTAGAATACGACAAACTTGGGTATAACTTTGATACTTTAGAGTTAAATCATACACTAACGTACATACAGCACGGGGTCCGCGATCTACTGCAGGTAGATTGCCTACCTGATAATGTACTGCTGCGAATCAGAATTTTTATTACGGGCAATGGAAAAGTTAAGATTAATTTTTAAACCATACACCGAATATAAATAACGAATTGAACAATCTTTGAGTCACATATAGTTGG
>NW_021760461.1:0-1043 GCF_005508785.2 Acyrthosiphon pisum
AAAACTTACTGCGTTCCGTATAATTTTATTTTTCATAAATCACAATATTTTAGTTCTGTGTACTTGGGTACCTATTCTGGAGCGTTTCCTCGTTGGCGTTGAAATGAATACACCTCACGGAATCCGTCGAAATAGTCGATATTTAAAGTAAATTGGTTTTCATATTCTTTTGGGGCTTAAATTTACTTTTAAGACTTTAAATAAATATTTAATGTCATGAAAAATGTGCTATCCAAGTGTTGTAGGCGCATATCTTTATATATAAAAAGACTTGTCCTGGGTGATTCATCATCGCTTAGCCGGAACTGCTGAAGCTATGGATATGAAATTTTCAGTAAATGTTCTTATTACTATGTATAGGCGCACTAAGAATGGATTTTTCAAAATTTGCATTTTAAAGAGGTGCTCAAACAGGGATCTTGAGGTTCGCGATGGAAATTGGAAATTTTATTTTTATTTATTTTTTAAATAGTTGCCATTGGCTACAGTCTACAGTATAAATTAATATTTATTTATTATTGGTTTCCATTGGTTATTTGGGCAGATCAGGTACAAGTTAGCACCAAATCAAGTTATTGAACATTGCAGCAAGTTACACCCAAAAACAGTTGAACAATCATAATTTTTAAGTTGCAATTTTTTACGGACAACGGAGTGCACGGGTTCAGCTTGGTATGAATGTTTGTGTGTAGATTAAACCTCTGGGAAGAAGACTGACTTATTTAGGAATGGTTAAATTTGGTTTTTTTTTATACGATAGGTAAGACACATAATATCAATTGTTCAAAACAGCTTAAATTTCTTATTACTGAATATGCAACACAAAATATACAAGGTACATATTTTGGCTGTAACTGGAAGAAGACAGACTAATTTAGGAATGGTTAAATTTGGTTTTTTTTATTCATCTGATATTAGTAGTTATGTTAGGTTAGGATTTTGTATTAATTGATTATATTAATCTACCATAGGTGGAATACGACAAACTTGGTATAACTTTGATATTTTATAGTTAAATCATATACCTACGTACAAACAGCACG
>NW_021760462.1:0-1046 GCF_005508785.2 Acyrthosiphon pisum
TTTTATAATTTTTTCATCCAAAGATAGGATTTAATATATTTTAGTTGTGGTATAAGTTTCATAAGTCTTAGTTCATTTTTGAATTAACTAAAGCTCATCCCGTCTATAATGTGGACTATATTTCAGCAACTGTGGCGGTGGAATCCCGTCCCGTATCACCAATACTTAATTATTTTTCATTTTTTTTCTACCAAGAGATAGAGTTTAAAATAGGTTAATTGTGGTGTAAGGTTCATAAGTCTTAGTTCATTTTTAGAATTAACTTCAGCTCGTCCCGTCTAAAATTTGGACTATATTTCAGTACCTGTAGCGATGGAATCCACTCCCGATTCTCCAATACTTCATATTTTTTTATTTTTTTTCTTCCAAGAGATAGAGTTTAATATAGTTAAATTATGGTGTAAGTTTCATAAGTCAGTTCATTTTTGAATTAACTACAGCTCGTCCCTTCTAAATATTGACTTAATTACGCGCACCTGTGGCGGTGGAATCACCTCCAGTTTCACCAATAGTTTATATTTTTTTATAATTTTTTTTTTCTCAAAGATAGGGTTTAATATTCTTAAGTTGGCGTGTATGTTTCATAAGTCTTTGTTCAATTTTGAATTTACTACAGCTCGTCCCGTCTAGAATGTGGACTATATTTCAGCAACTTTGGCGGTGGAATCCCGTCCCGTATCTCCAATACTTAATTTTTTTTCATTTTTTTTTTACCAAAAGATAGAGTTCAATATATTTAAGTTGTGGTGTAAGTTTCATAAGTCTTAGTTCTTTTTTGACTTACCTACAACTCGTCCCATCTATAATGTGGAATATATTTCAGCACCTGTGGCGGTGGAATCCTGTCCTGTATCTGCAATAGTTTATATTTTTTTATAATTTGTAACCAAAAGATAGAGTTCAATATACTTAAGTTGTGGTGTAAGTTTCATAAGTCATAGTTCATTTTTGAATTAACTAAAGCTCGTCTCGTCTAAAATGTGGACTATATTTCAGCACCTGTGGCGGTGAAATCACATCCAGTTTCACCATACTTAATTATTTTT
>NW_021760463.1:0-821 GCF_005508785.2 Acyrthosiphon pisum
CTTCGTTGGCCACGAGGTTGAACGTCACAAAAACAGAACAGCGGACGTGTGCGTGATGGTCCGCGACGTTTGATCGGAAAGCCGTGTGAAAAAAGAGTGATCATGGCTGGCCGATGGTGTCCAGTTGGGAGCCGGTGTCGTCCAATTTGTGTTGTAGTGGGAAAGATCAGGGTATGCGTATTGCGGGGCTTTTTACAATAATGGTAATTAGGGAACAGAAAGCACTGTGTCCGATTGCGCGTGATGCGGTGACGACGGAGAACACTGCTACAGGTGGGGGGTTGGGGATCAGATATTACATAACATAGCCTTAATCGCAAGCGCGCTATTAGATTAATGACAATATTAATGGGACGGTCGCAGACCGACAGGTACGCTGATAATTTATTGTGGGAAAAAGGTGTACCCAGTGGTTTACTATAATATTAACAGAGGTCTAAAATTCTGTGACGTTACAATACGTATAAACAGAACTCACACAGGCAACTAGCGCGTCTAGATGATCGACAGGTGGAAGTAGGGACGTCACGGAACTATAACTTTAAAGAGATAAGAATTAATATAGCTAGAATAAAACTTATTATTAATCGCTGATTTCTTTTGTGAAATTGTATTTATTTAAATTTTCCCACCAACAATAATTATTTGAGAGTCACTACATATTTATTGCTAATAGTAGTAACCACTGGGTTTGAGGGAGGATAAATTTTCTGTTCGTATTGAGGGCATAAATATAAATCCCCTCCACCAATGTCTACCAACGTTTTTATAAGTATAACTTAGTGCCTTAGGTATATAGTTATCAATACAATACACCTACT
>NW_021760464.1:0-886 GCF_005508785.2 Acyrthosiphon pisum
GCTACGTACGGACCCCTCTACTCCGCCCCTACACATAGTCATAATACACAGCATCGATGTCCTGTGGTAACACGTAAATAGCTAGATGATGTCACTGCTGTACATAAAACCTTGGGGGAGCAATACTATAAACGTTAGCAACAGTCTCAGCGTCTGCCAACGGCCAGATGACAAACCCGAACCGGTAAGATATCTGTGAGACCTCCTCGGAGCGCAATAGATTCTACGAATCAGATATTGGCACTATGACAAGACGGCTGCGGGTATACTTGGTCATTTTACGACACCCCGCACCGACCAAAGGCACATCTTGTAGAAGGCCCCCTGAACTGTGAGAACCAACAACGTAGTCCGCCAGGGATCTGGTAAGAGAGGGGATAGGACTATATAGGAGCCCTGGGAGTAGCTAGTATTCAGACGTGATTTCACAAACCGTACGTACACATCCCTGTACTTCTTCATTCTTAATTATCATATATTTTTGTATTACGACTTAGATTATTTTCGTTGACGACGTATTACGGGACTTAGAGAATATTCGAGCAATCGCTTATTTTCTAAGACACGGGTTTTTCTTCGTCAATTTGAATAATCTAATAGTGTTTAAATTCAACTTGTGTATCATATTTTACAATTTTAAATAAATAATACATCAACCACACACTGTTGATCATTTTGACGCTACTACCATCATCCCATCCTGTCACCATCTCCTGTAAGTCGGGTGCACGCAACACATTTGGCGCAGTCGGAAACGGACCCATACCAGCAGGAAGTCCAAAGTCGAGGAAAACTTTCAACTTCGAAAAACTTTAAAAATTTTTTTTTTGAATTTTGAAACATTTTTTTCTTTCGACTTCACGGATTTCCATGGAGGCATCCATCT
>NW_021760465.1:0-925 GCF_005508785.2 Acyrthosiphon pisum
ACCGGAACCTAAATTATTTGGAACCGGTACCTTTATTTTTTTTGATAAAAGAACCAGAACCGAACCGGAATCGTTATTTTATTTTTGGAGAACCGGTACCGGAACCGATACCGATAAATTCAAAAGGTTCTAGTCCCTGAATTTTATAGTAATAGTGCTTGCCTATAGCTACTTGATAGTTTATATCTAGGTATCTATAACATAATATGTACTTACGTCTTACAACCTACTTCATTATTTTGTTGAAATAAATAAATGTAGTATGTTTTCATGATCCATCTTACTTAGCTTTATACAGTTGCATTATTGGTTAACGATTTAAAGATTTAAATGTCATTATATGATTAAAGAAACAAACCCGTTTCAACAATGCGTGTACACAATTCTGACTTCTCAATAATATGTTTTAACAAATCGTGTGACGAAAGAATGGAGAATAGCGATTATACTAAATTTCTACTGTGTAAATAATAGTATTTCGTCACGTACCTATCTACAAGTAGCATAATTATTGCATATACATAACGCCTTATAGCGTAATTTGAATTTTGTGATTATATTACGCAGTTATTACGCCACTGCTTGCTATTTCCAGATGATCCAAACATGAACCAACCGTTATAAAATGTCAAACAGGTGCGGTTAACATTTGTATAATATTATAACTGCACATTTAGGTATTATTTGTATAATACATTTTGTTTGAAATGTCTTGGAGGATTTGTGAAATATAGTATACGGATATTTAGTATTTTATAACACTCTGAGGCACCGATATAACAATTTAGAAATTAAGTGTTTGCGGTCGTGTAAAATATATGGGTTAATATTATATGATTTATCAATTATGTTTTATTACGGTATTTTCATTTAGACTGGTCCAGTGCTTCAAATGCCGGTGCCCAGTAGTTACACGACGTGATGG
>NW_021760466.1:0-864 GCF_005508785.2 Acyrthosiphon pisum
GGGAGGTCGCACGAATTTCAAAATGGGCATACAAATTCGTACAAATTGCGTACTATATGATAGGACCGAAAAAATCACCGTGATTGCATGTGTTCTTTTGGGGGTGTGCTGGGGAAACGTTTCTCCAGCACCGCCCAAGTTTTTTGCTTGTGGGCGGAAAACTAAACGCATACAAATTTGAAAAATGGTCATACAAATGCATACTAATTGCATACTAAATGTTAGTCCAAAAAAAATTATGAAAATCGAATGGGGGGGTGCTGGAGTAATGTACGTTTAGGACTGTCAACAAATTATCATCGTTGGCTTGGTTAAAAATTGTTTTTTTTCTAAATGTATGTCGTAAGTCGATATTTTTTTCTTTATATAAAAATAATAGTAATAAAATAATAATAATAATTAAATAATTGTATTTACATAGTAATAAGTCGATATTTTTTTTCTTCATATAAAAATAATAGTAATAAAACAATAATAATAATTAAATAATTGTATTGCCATAGTCATAAGTCGATATTTTTTTTTTTGTTTATATAAAAATAATGGTAATAAAATAATAATAATAATTAAATAATTTTATTGACATAGTCATAAGTCAATATTTTTTTTCTTCATATAAAAATAATAGTAATAAAACAATAATAATAATTAAATAATTGTATTGCCATAGTCATAAGTCGATATTTTTTTTTTTTGTTTATATAAAAATAATGGTAATAAAATAATAATAATAATTAAATAATTTTATTGACATAGTCATAAGTCAATATTTTTTTTCTTCATATAAAAATAATAGTAATAAAACAATAATAATAATTAAATAATTGTATTGCCATAGTCATAAGTCGATATTTTTTTTTTTTG
>NW_021760467.1:0-971 GCF_005508785.2 Acyrthosiphon pisum
TTCGAACATTTTATTTTTATTATTAATTTTATTTACATTTTATTTTTGTCAAATACAATAATAGAATAATAGTTTTATTTAGTATTCTGTATTTCTGTGTTAGCTGAAGCCCGAAAGTTTGTGAAAACCAGATTTCTAAAAATAGTCATTGAATAACAATATTCCCTTTAAACTATTAGCTAACTATTAGACAACCTACTACCTATGTGTTTATATTACGATAGTTAGAAACCCACTTTAAAAACCAAAAGTATTTGAGTAGTATTTGAAATACTATACAAATAAAGTATTTGAGTAGTATCTTAAATACTTTAAAAAAAATGTATTTGAATATTTAATCAAGTACTTTTTAAAAGTATTCTTTACAGGACTGGTCAAAATTAGCTGAGGTGTTTCTACGCAAATGCAAACAGCAAAATGTTGTTATATAGGTACCCACTATTATATTATAACTTGTTTTGTGAGTAATCGATCGACACTGTTAATTGTTATTGTTTTTCAAAATTTATTTTTTCCTAACAATATTACAGGGTACCTCGTACCTATCTATTTCATTTTACGTATCTCCTATCCGTTATTCGTACAATTTGTCAATATTAGTATATTTATTAGTACCTATATAAAAATATTATTAAAATATTATTTATTTATCTTTTTAGATTCTGAGTGGAACGATGAATGTATTGATTTTACAATGATGTGTGTTTTTTAATTTTTTAATTTTTTTTGTGTCTATGTACACGATAAGTAGTCGAAATAATGCTTCGATTATCAACTTCAGTATCTTGTTCGATTGGGAAGTGAATATCGTTGGTGCATTGGGGAGGTCAAAATTTAAAATTCCCAGTAATTTTCAAAAGCACCGTGAAAAACAAAAGAAAAATTAAGGAAAAACGGGAATTTTTACGCAAATCGATTTTTCACAAATTGAATTTGGTTTTTGGTGTAACTTTAAAACAAATTACCGTAGA
>NW_021760467.1:2935-4508 GCF_005508785.2 Acyrthosiphon pisum
CTGTATAATGGATGGTATTAAATTTGAATTCAATGATATAATATCATTGTATAAGAAAAACGATTCTGAGCGGAGACGGTATGTTAGTCTAGGTATAAGACATAATATTATATTAGGTACCTATAATAAATTCCAAATTAATCATATCATAATATTTATTAGGTACTTATAACGCGTTATACATCAACAAAAAACCGTGGTATTATCATAGATATATAATAGTATACTTTAGAAGTTTCAAGTACCCACGAATAATATTATACAATCACAACAAAATAACTAAAATAGTTATCCTAGGTTTTTAATATGTAATTTCGTCCTAATTTGTACTTAAAATGACTATAAAAATAAACTGCGTAAATGTATTTTTTAGATTTTTTGGTAACAGAATTAATTAATTACGTGGAATCTTGTTTTAAATTTTCAATTCTTAGATACAAAAATTGAACATTTTATAAATTTTTAACTACAAAATAATTTTTCAAATTAAAATAAAATAATAAAAAAATAAAAAAACACACATCATTGTAAAATCAATACATTCATCGTTCCACTCAGAATCTAAAACTACAAAAATCATATTAATAGATTCTTTGATAGTCGGGAGGAGTTTTAGCTTCTATTTCAGTAAATATAGAATAGCTCAGTCACACATGAATTTTGTTTCAGTTCACGAAAATTGGTTATAATCGATACCTACTTAGTATAATCGGTTATTTTGTATTCATAAATTATAATCGATTATTATCAAAAGAAAAATTATAATCGGTTATAATCGATACTTTTTACACTATAATCGGTTATAAAAATTGGGAGATAATATTAATTTTTACAATCAATTAATAATACATTATAATCCGAGATTGACTGTAACAGCTAAGCACTGATTATTTGATAATTATTACACTTAAGAGGACGCTACCTACCTATACATTTGTTGACTTCGTCTTACATACGCAGTCGACATAGCAAATTGTCGTTCACTAGTTTCAATAGTGTGCAGTTAGTTTTGATACTAGAGTGAATTGACCTATTATAAAACTTATAGGTAAGAATATTATCTGTGTTTAAGCGTTGCCGATTTTTCGAAATTTGCATTTTCAAGTAAGATATGGGTATGTGAAATATCAAAAATTAAAAATGCTCATATCTGGCTTGAAAATTAAAATATCAAATAAAAGTCAACGCTTAAGCACAGATAATGTTATTATCTAAAAAAATGATTATATGTTAAATCACTCTAATATCAAAGCTACCAGCAAACTACTGAAACTAGTGAACGAAAATTTGCTTTGTCGTACGTGTGTAAGACTGTGAAAACAAATGCATGGGTAGCATCCTCTTAATAGGAATATATATAATTAGAGAAACGAATATTAAATGCTTAAATGTTCCTCATAAAAAGAAACAGAGACCAATTCAATTTAGTATATTTATGAACACTTCTGGGCACTGACCAAATATAAAAACAAAAAAATGTTGCTCCTCTTTCTTAAAAAAAACCCTTTCCATTGAGATAATTGGTCTATGTGTATACTATTCTACCCATTTTGTCCATAGGTCATACTCTTAC
>NW_021760468.1:0-1402 GCF_005508785.2 Acyrthosiphon pisum
TTTTCTATTGTTATTATTGTGTCCTTGTCTGCAATAAAATGTTCTGCATTTTCATTCCATAAAGTCAGTGTAATCTAGAACATGAGGATTATTAATATTTATTGTGATTTTTTATTCTGAATTACACTTGCCTCATCACTGTTATCAATTAGTTGTATCTCTTTTTTTTTAAATTCCCTTCCGTCTTTTGCAAATACTGTATCAGTGTCTCCGATATTTTCGACGACTGCAATGACATCTGAAAGAATTATGTTTAAATTCTTTTCTTTTTTTTTCTATGATTACAACGTTTTTAATTATTATTATTCTTACTTAATATTGTTTGATTTTCCAGATTTAAAATCTTTCCAATTTTTGTATACATTGGTTCATCTAATTCTTCAATGTCTTTATTTCGTTCTAGACACTCTTCTCTTATTCTGAAATAATCATTCATTAATGTTTTCTATAATTTGTTTTACAAATATAACTTATAAGTATTGAAAATTGTAGTAAATTTTTAATATCAAAATAGAATATGATTAATATCATTAAATAGATTTATATACATACTTTGTCGCTTCTGGAAATGCAAATGTAATTATCCTCGAGCACTGATTAATGAAACAAATATAACTTATAAGTATTGAAAATTGTAGTAAATTTTTAATATCAAAATAGAATATGATTAATATCATTAAATAGATTTATATACATACTTTGTCGCTTCTGGGAAATGCAAATGTAATTATCCTCGAGCACTGATTAATGAAACAAGAACAAATTCTAAAGGATATCCATTGTACAGAAGAAGGAGTATAACGGATGGTGGTTTTAAAACTACTATAAAAATGAGAATGATGAATGGTAAATATAAACCAGTCGATGTAGATAACAGTTGGATTGTTCCTTACTCTCCACTTGTTTCAAAAATAATGAAAGCACATATCAATCTTGAATCATGTAGTTCAGTCGTTGCAATAAAATACATATTGAAATACATTCACAAAGGGAGTGATCAAGCAATGTTTACAATCGAAAATAAAAAAGATGAAATTGAAGACTATCAATCTGGAAGATACATAAATAGTAATGAAGCAATATGGCGAATTTTAGGTTTCCCGATTCATGATCGATATCCATCTATATTTCATCTTAGCGTACACCTTGAAAATGGACAACGGGTTTACTTCTCAGATGAAAATATAGAAAAAAAAGCTCAACAACCACCAGAAACCACATTGACCGCCTATTTTAAATTATGTACAATAGATAATTTTGCCAAGACATTATTTTATTACGATGTTGCGAAATATTATACATGGGGATAATTCAAGTAAAAAATTCAATACGAGAAGGCAAGGAAGTCCAGTTAATGGATATCCTATAATATCTATAAAACTGACACTATAGGTTGAATGTA
>NW_021760469.1:0-866 GCF_005508785.2 Acyrthosiphon pisum
TAGCTCATCCACGGCGAATTAACGTACAATTAATGTCCCTAGTTGTACCATTTGATGGTATCCATTATAATAAACATGAATTAACAAAGTAGACAGTAAAACATAATATAATAAAAATGCGGTATTTCCAAATTGCATCCAAAAATCATTATCTGAATCAAATTGCGTGGGTAGTTTTTTCGCGACCTTGGTTTTTTCTATATTTGTATTGGATATTTGGATGTATATAATTATATTTTAAATATGTGTTGTTGAATATTATTTAAATGTTTAAAATATAATATTATCATATAATATGATGTAACGAATAAACGTCACATGTATATATTATACACTATACTTTGTCATACGGGTGAAAGTAATAAATTTTTTTTGTCTAACTCATCACCTTTTGACACACTCGTAAATTAACAAATTCTCATTCAACGATTTTTTTTATATTGTTGTTATTCAAAAGGTATTAACAAAGATACTTGACATTTTCATCAATTAATTATTTTACCAATTTCTATACTTGATAATATTTCAATTTTTTTTGTTTTTTATATTTTTAGTTTTTAGTAATACGGGTTTTGATCAAAAATTAAAGTCTAGTTAATATCACAATTCATAATAATAATATAAAAAAATAGTTTAAAAAATAGATCAACAATCGACAATGCAGTGCCGAAAGTGGATAAGTTAAAAAATCAGTCAAAAATGTTGAATTCAATTAAAAAAAGTGCGTAAGTGGAAGTTGCTCTGCTGTACAGTAATAGATTAAGAGTGGGTCACCCAGTTCACAAGCTTATTTTCACCGTTATATAATACGCGGTGGCTAAATATGCGATATATTCATAAGTTAATCTCAAAAAAAAAAATGTATC
>NW_021760470.1:0-784 GCF_005508785.2 Acyrthosiphon pisum
TCTACCTTTGTTGAACAAAAAATATCTATAAGAAAGTCAAATTAAATTTTTATGATCGTTTGAAATTCAAATTTTTACAACATTGGATATTCACTCGATTTCTCATGTAGCGTTTTCCTTATTTTGTTGTAATTCAAAAACGAATAACTGTAGATACATGAACATTTTACTGAATGTTTATATTAGCATTTCCTAGACACCATACAATTTTGAAAATATTTTGACTCTTTTTGAGCTGTTTATGGACATTTTCAGATTTCAATTTTTTTAGTTTTTTTTCTATAATTATCAATAAAGTTTTATCTGTTGGGCCAAAAAGTGTAAAAATTTAATACAAGGCTCCTGATAAATTGCTACAATATCAGTTGAAAAATATTAAAAATACATAGGCACAATTTTTTTTTATAAGCATTTAAAGATCAAATTTTGACAAAATTTATCAAATTTAAAATTGAATAATTATTTTGTAGTTAAAAATTTATAAAATGTTCAACTTTTCTAACTAAGGATTGAAAATTTAAAACAAGATTCCATGTAAATATTTAATTATGTTGCCAAAAATTCTAAGAAATACGTAAGCACAGTTTATTTTTATAGTCATTTTAAGTTCAATTTTGGACGAAATTACATATTAAAAAACCTGGAATAAATATTTTATTTATTTTGTTGTGGTTGTAATGATTGTATAATATTATTTGTGGGTACTTGAAACTTCTAAAATATACTATTAAATATCTATGATAGTACCACGGTTTGTTGTTGATGTATAACGCGTTACCTGATG
>NW_021760471.1:0-763 GCF_005508785.2 Acyrthosiphon pisum
GACCTTTCCCCCAAACATTTCCCCTCGCTTTTCTGTTTTAGGTCTAGTAGGACATTTCCCCTCCATTCTTTTTAAAAGTTTATTATTGAATTATAATAATGAATCTAATAATACAATATCATTTATTATTTAATATGAAGTTATTTTATTTTCATAAACTATAAAATTTGTAAACATTTTTTTAAATTCATAAATACAATATATTATAAATGTATATGTTTGATCCACAGAACTACTTGAAACAATAAAAATTTAAAAAAATAATAAGTATAAATAAAATAGAATTAATAACTAAAAAGGAGGGTAAGTGGATTTCGCTCTGCTGTACAGTAGGTTACAAGTGGGTCACTGTATAATGGATGGTATTAAATTTGAATTCAATGATATAATATCATTGTATAAGAAAAACGATTCTGAGCGGAGACGGTATGTCAGTCTAGGTATAAGACATAATATTATATTATAGTCTATAGTATTTAAAAAAAATTGACCTATAATAGGTACCTATAATAAATTCCGAATTAATCATATCATAATATCTATTAGGTACTTATAACGCGTTATACATCAACAAAAAACCGTGGTACTACCATAGATATATAATAGTATACTTTAGAAGTTTCAAGTACCCACGAATAATATTATACAATCACAACCAAATAACTAAAATAGTTATCCTAGGTTTTTAATATGTAATTTCGTCCAAATTTGTACTTAAAATGACTATAAAAATAAACTGTGTAAATGTATTTTTTAGATTTTT
>NW_021760472.1:0-728 GCF_005508785.2 Acyrthosiphon pisum
AAATTCATTTGTTAGCTCCGTCACTACTATGTGCTTCCATTTTATGACTAATCTTTCCGCGATATCTCCTACGAATCCGCCTCTTCTTCTTAGGTTATTGACAACTCGGCCAATTCCCGTGTCCATTAAATTTTTCATGGTAATCGAAAGACGAGAAAGCTTCCATAAACATACGCATATTACTTCATCGTCGTTGGCTTCAATGGCCCTAGCGATTTTCCTGTCGTAATGACTGATTAACCTGGTTGACCTATATATAAATGTTTTTTTTTTTTTATTTACTTAGACTTATTATTATCATTATATATTTTTTTTTTTCTTATTTTTATTTTTATTTCGCTTAACGTATATAACTTATATTCTAACAATATTAACTCTATATTATATGTAAATCGAAGTCCGCAGAAATAATAACATAATATAATATGGATTGCGATGTTTTTCAACGTGGAACTGATATTAATAACAACGAATAATACGTCTACTATTCGTTGTCCGAAATGTTATTAACAATTATAACAGTGAACGAATGGTATATTAATTCTGCGACGTGTTGTCGTAGATTCCGAATTTCTATTAAGCATAAACAATTATAATATTGTTATTTTACGAAATTTCGAATAGTCCACACTTAAATATGCAATATCGTACTTAATGGAATGTTATTAGAAGTAATGCAAACTGCATTATTATATATTTCATACTTTTACATTAATACTTCGTACTTA
>NW_021760473.1:0-1738 GCF_005508785.2 Acyrthosiphon pisum
ACTTGTGTTCAATTTGTGTTACACGGTGGAGCATGTAGAAATGCCCCCCTTGAAATGATGAAATCTCCCTGTAAAAAAGGTGCTCAGAACATACATTAGGGTTTTTGAGATTATGTGTTACACGGTGGAGCATGTAGAAATGCCCCCTTGAAATGATGAATTCTCCCTGTAAAAAAGGTGCTCAGAAGGAACAAATATATACTACTGCGACGAGTAGATATACGTATATATGTATATATACGTAACCATTAGACCAGGATGTAATAACTGATAAATATTTAATAATTCGCAGAAGAGATGACTCTCTGCATAACAACACAGATAATAAATTAGCTACCAGAACACTTTAAAAATGTAGAAAGGTCATTGTATATCAAATAGCTGTTCAAGTTTTTATAGAAGTGGTAAAATCTGACTATATATACCAGTGTAAAATCATAGATATTTAAGTCTTCAAGATTTCAATTCAGCACAAGGAGCTATTTGTACAACAACCACAATGCCATATCATCGATCAATAACTTCTTCGGATTCAGAGGTTAGTAAAAAATAATATATAATATCTATAATATGTAATACTGAAAAAAATTGGAAGTCAGTTGTAACACTACTCAACTCTATGGTTATAATTCATGATACAAACATATAAAATTAAAATAATATTTAATGTTTGAATACAACATAGAATATAATAAATACAATATAATTATAATTATGTTAATAAGTTTGACTGTATTTATAGAGTTAGATTATTACTTCACTCATTCATTTTTGTAAATTAACTATGTTTAGGATGAACATTTTAGTGAAACTGTTGATAAGAAAATGAGTCCGTCATGTAGTAAACCCAAAAGCTATAATATTGTTTTAAATAAAATAATATAAAATAAATAAATTATACATACAGTATAATTTATTTGTAGTAATGTAGGTATTAATACGGAATATAAAGTAAGCCTAAATAACAGGAAACGTAGGCCAAAGGCGAAAACAACAAGTTGTTATAGCTAGTCACACATTAATGAAATTCAGCAATATTAGGGATGTATTAATACCCACAGCTACAATATGATATTAAACAATATCATGTAGATATTATACATTTAGTATAATTTATAATAGGTAATGTAGGCATATAACGGGAAGTGTAGATCAGAGGTGAAAACAACAAGTTGTTTTACCTAGGTCCACAATAATGCAATTCGACATTACTAGGGAAGTAATATTAGAATATAGCTATCACGCCACTAGTACGTCATTGTTAGAACCCACATAAATACGGGTAGAGCGCCTACCATTACTTAGAAGATATTCAGCCCTCGTCGTAGGTCTAACAAGCTTACGACAGTGCTTATAATTATTGTGTATTTGAATTTGTAATAATAAAGTGTTAAATTATTGTTATCTTTACAAAGTCTAAAAGTGTTTATAATTATCACCTATCTTTCTCATCCACGACTCAAGACAACGACGAACGTGCGACGTCGTTAAATAATTATTGTATTAGTGTTCAACGTGTCCTGCACGGCGATCACTACAGTCAGTATCGAAAATAAAACCTAATTCAAAACGTAACGCAACAAGTGGGAAAAAAAAATCCAGAAACAAAAAGCCAATGAAGATTGTAATAAAAATAATATATATTTATAATGTTAACATTAATATTTTTTTTTTTTTTTATAGCACAAATCATACCGTGAAAATGTTGCTGAACTTTTACAAACCGAAGAAATTGATG
>NW_021760474.1:0-759 GCF_005508785.2 Acyrthosiphon pisum
ACAAAATATGTAAAAATCACGAAAATTAGCAAATTATTTTGAGTTAATAATTCGTAAAAATTTTTCTTTTTAGAACTAAGATTTTAAATGTAATACAAGATTCCTTACAAGATAATCTACCTTTATCAAAAAAAAAATGTCTATAAGAAACTCAAATTAAATTTTTATGAGCGTTTGAAATTCATATTTTTACAACATTTGATATTCACTCGATTTCTTACGTAACGATTTTCTTATTTTATTGTAATTAATAAACGAATGACTGTAGATACTTGAAAATTTCACTGAATGTTTATATTAGCATTTTATATATACGATAACATTTTGAAAATAATTTGACTCTTTTTGAGCTGTTTACGGACATTGTAAGTTTTCAATTTTTTTAGTTTTTTTTTCTATAAATATCAATAAAGTTTTATCTATTGGGCCAAAAAGTGTAAAAAATTAATACAGGGCTCCTGATAAATTGTTACAATAGCAGTTGAAAAATATTACAAATACATTGGCACAAATTTTTTTTATAAGCATTTGAAGTTAAAATCTTGACAACATTTATCAAATTTAAAATTGAATAATTATTTTGTAGTTAAAAATTTATAAAATGTTCAACTTTTATATCTAAGGATTGAAAATTTAAAACAAGATTCCACGTAAATATTTAATTCTGTTACCAAAAATTCTAAGAAATACATAAGCACAGTTTATTTTTATAGAAATTTTAAGTTCAAATATTGACGAAATTACATATTAAAAAACCTG
>NW_021760475.1:0-532 GCF_005508785.2 Acyrthosiphon pisum
TAGTTTTGTTTGGATTTATACTTTATAGGTAAATCGTAGTAGGTACCTATGTGGTCGATAAGAATTTATACCACTGACGATTCGCATGTAAAATGTAATATTTTGTAAACTATAGCTTTGTGTTACCTGTCCATAACCGTCTTTTTGTTGTACGTTTAAGTAACATCTTTTTTTCAGATCTTTCAGCTATTACACCCTACATAGTACTCCGTATAACAGAAAGTTAAGTTGCAAAACCTAACCAAAAAGCAAAGTCTTACTAATGCAGAAAATGGAAAATTTTTCGTGATGCACAGTCCGTCTATTCTGTGACTTTTAATTATGTATTATAAAATATATACAATTACTAGGCAGTGGCGGATCCAGGGGGGGGGGCAAAGGGAGCATTTGACCCCCATCACCGTAGTTTTCCTTTGTTTTACGCTGTGTTTAGTCAATTTTGTAGCCAATTTTGCAACTTTTTGTGCTTTTGCCCCCCCCCCATGCCCCTCCCAAAATTAAGCCCTGGATCCGCCCAATGTTACTAGGGAGC
>NW_021760476.1:0-1694 GCF_005508785.2 Acyrthosiphon pisum
TTCGAATAGATAATGTGTAAATGAAAATAAATATTTTTATACGTATAAATATACATTTTTTTATAAATTAAAGACTCAAGAAATATTTCTGTCTTATTTTAATGATGGGCTAACAGCAAGTGAAGCTATACATTTGCATGAAAGTAAGCTTATACTTCAGGAAAACTCATGCTATTTGTTAGCTAATGCTTCAATAAACCCAACAAAGCGCCAAGTATATTATTTGCATGATGAATGGAGAAAAGAAAATTATGGATCTGTCCATGAACCACTTATGAAATTAAAAGAAAAAATAGAATCATACAAAAACCTAGGTAATAAAGTTAATTTATTTTATTATATGTATTATTTTAACGTATACATAAAACTATAAAAGTAATATAATAGTTTATAATTAATATAATATTTTAGTTTAAATAATAATTCTGGTTTTATAAAGGTGTTACAATTTCTATTCAAGGAGAAGCTACTTAGGCAGTGTTAATATTGTAACACTTATTATGGAAAGAGCTCAAAAACTGAAATGCTCTCAAAAAATTATTTTTCTTGATTCCACTAGTAGTGTTGACACCACTAGTAATAGCATAACAGTTATCTTAACACCATCTAAAGCTGGAGCAATACCATTAGCAATACTTATTCATAATGGAGAATCAGAAGAAAGTTACACAAATGCATTTAGTTTATTAAAAAATAATTTTCCTCTTTGTTTTGGAGGCAACAGTGTAAGTTTTTTTTTATGCTGTTTTATATTTTATATATTCAGATATAAATTAACCATTATATAAATACCCTAGTTTAAAAAAGAAAAGTAAAATTTAAATTTTCTTTATTATTATGATATTAATATAAAATGTAATAATGTTATAAAAGTTCAACTATTCTCAATTATTAGTAAATACACATCATAGTAGCTAATAACTAATATTAAATCAAACATTTTTTATTTTTTTTATTTAAAATTACTAAAGGAAATTAAATCATAATAATATTCAATAAAAACATTTATTTTACAAGTTGAAAGAAAAATAAGGTTTTTTTAAAAAAAACATATTTAAGCAAATCTTGAAAAAGTGCAGTTTAAACAGTGGATTTTTTATTTATATCAATCATATATAGGTACTTATAAATGACAAATTTTATTTAACTCTAGAGTCTAGGGATTGTATCATATCAAAACGCTAATAAAAAGTGTTTACAAGTTATTGTTTAATTATCTGATTAGGTTTTAATTTTTAATACTGTTTCTTTTATAAAAATTTGAATTTAACCTCATTATAATGATAGTCATACTAATACTTAATAATTATTATTTATATGTTTTTTTTTATATATATACCTATTACCTATACCTATGCAGGCACCTATGGTTTTTATGAGTGATGATTCTAGAGCAGAGAAAAACTCGTTGCATTCTGTATGGCCTTCTGCTAAGCAATTTCTCTGCCATTTTCACATGGCACAAGTTGAATGGCGTTGGTTACATGATACTAAAAATGGAATTAAGGTAGATGATCGCTGTTCACTAATGAGACTGTTCCAAAAAGTAAAATTCATAATTACTTATGTTTTATGTCATAAAATTAAAATTAAAGTATAATATTATTATATACAAAGTGTTTGAATCAAAAATCTATGGAAAATTGTTTTTTTTACTATAGGTAGTAATGTATGCAGACAACATGTTAGATTTA
>NW_021760477.1:0-803 GCF_005508785.2 Acyrthosiphon pisum
CATAACTCTCAGGCACGGTATATTTTATAGATGGCCACTTTTCTTTAAAATCAAACAATTCATGTCGCAAGTTTTCTGGAGTAGCAGTTTTGTCAAAGAAAATGATTAAATCACTTAAACGTGTAAATGCTTCTTTAGACATAGTATCATTTATATCTTTAAAATTGGTTGGATCTAAAAGAGATAAATCTGAGTATAATGAGCCATGTTTTGTAAATCGTTCATTTAGTTTATTGATAATTGTGTCCAAAACTATTGTGTACAGTTATTTTGTATGTTTCAAGTGGATTTATTATAAGTTGGTCTCTTGATACCTCACCTGGCCATTTTTTTTTAATTTTACGACGAACTGAACTTTCATCTGGGAACTTTGATTCAAGAATTTCGTCACAATCTACTTCTTCCAATTCTTTTTCTGCCCATATTATAAATGAATCGGTAGCTTCTTTCACTCTTTGAAAATCTCTAGATATTTCTTGTAAGTATGTTATAGTACTAGAAACCATCATATATGCTTGAACTAAGTCCATTCCACTTGTTTGCAAATACTTGGACAATGGCGACATACGCTCAAATATTCGTAAGTATAATTGTGATGTCATGACAAAACTATATTTTAAAAAAGAGTCCTTTAATGTAATAGCTTTATATTGTGTTTCTCGATTAAACTTATCAGAATTTGCAATTTTAGACATAACTGAAAGTTAGAAACCTAGAAAGTTAGAAAGTTAGACATAACTAGACATAACCTAAACGGCTAAACATTTAATTTTTGAAATTAAATTTACATATAAAATGTGTGG
>NW_021760478.1:3254-4201 GCF_005508785.2 Acyrthosiphon pisum
CATGCCGTACCACTACGCACGGTGATATTAATTTTTTTCAACTCCTCATGCCGTGCCACTACGCACGGTGATGGTAATTTTTTTTTTTAAATTCGGCTGCCGTCCCACTACGCACGGTGATTGTAATTTTTTTTTAAAAATCGGGCTGCCGTACCACTACGCGTTGACATTGGTGTGCCTCGAGACGAATTTTCTGACCGACGGCCGACGCTCGGACGAGGTTTTTAATTTTAAAATTCACATGCCGTACCACTACGCACGGTGATAATCATTTTTTTCAACTCCTCATGCCGTACCGCTACGCACGGTGGTGGTAATTTTTTTTTTTTAAATTCGGCTACCGTGCCACTACGCGTTGACATTGGTGTGCCTCGAGAAGAATTTTTCTGACCGACGGCCGACGCTCGGACGAGGTTTTTAATTTTAAAATTCACATGCCGTACCGCTACGCACAATGGTGGTAATTTTTTTTTTTTTGAATTCGGCAGCGGACGGTACACCGCGGGCGGTCGTCGGTGGCGTGCGCCGAACACGTTACGGGGTCTCGGAGCCCCGGTACCGGGTATTCGATAGTCACGCGGGCGCGTCGACGACCGACGGGCAGAGTGCCGGTCGGACGGCGGCGGCTTCCCCGGAGCGGATTCGGGTGCCACTGTGCCGTGCATGGACTTAGGATAAATTGGTCGGCGTTCGACGGGCGGTGTTCGAGGTGAAAAAAAAAAATGATTTCGGCAGCGGACGGTACACCGCGGGCGGTCGTCGGTGGCGTGCGCCGAACACGTTACGGGGTCTCGGAGCCCCGGTACCGGGTATTCGATAGTCACGCGGGCGCGTCGACGACCGACGGGCAGAGTGCCGGTCGGACGGCGGCGGCTTCCCCGGAGCGGATTCGGGTGCCACTGTGCCGTGCATGGACTTAGGATAAATTGGTCGGCGTTCGACGGGCG
>NW_021760479.1:0-610 GCF_005508785.2 Acyrthosiphon pisum
GACGCGGAGCAAGCGAAGTGAGATTTTATGCTGCGGAACCGGTGGGGACGAGGGAAGCGGCCAATGTGGGATTACCGCGGAGCGAAAAGGCGAGAGCCAGCGATCGCATCACGGCGATCCTCGACTCTCGGTAATTTTCGCCCTGTCGTTGTCCCTTCGGCCGCCGCGCGCCGCCAGACCCTGAAACGGTTAAGTTTCTGTGAGTCCGGCGCCGCTGACGTCCCGGGTTCCTAGCTCGCAAATCTCCGTATCACTCACCCCGTTTCGAAGTCTCCGTCGCTGTCGTCGTACCGAGTCACCATCGCCGTCGTCATCGTCGGTGTACCGTCGAGGTGGAATCGTTGCCCGTGCCGGTATGTCTCCTAGCCGCCGTACCGTCGCCGTCTTCCGTTGCCGTCGCTGCACGTGACCGTAACTGCGGTCGAGGGCTCGCCAAACCGCCAGAGGGTCTCGCGCGTCATCGACGACCGAGCGCGCTATGCCAGCGAATCCGTCACGCAGCGGGTGCAGGTCGGAGAACGTGCGCGGGTGACTTACTGCCGCGCACCGTCCGTGCTCTTTCTCGCATCCTCCCCTCCATTCCTTCACCGTCATCCTGTCCATCGCCTCG
>NW_021760480.1:0-1038 GCF_005508785.2 Acyrthosiphon pisum
AGGGAGTTTTCACAATTATGTGAAATTTTATAATGCAACATCCATTTTGCTATTTTATCCTTAATACCCAAGCTTCTAACCTCTAATTCTTCAAATAAATGTTCAGCTATAATTTCAGGTTTATTTAAATTTATGTTACTCAGATACTCTTTATTCTCACCACACACTTCAAAATTATTGTTTATATTTAATGATAAGGAATTAATAGGAGTTTCTTTAATATTTATAGAACTATTTGTATTTTTACCGATTTCACTTGTTGGAACAGCTAAAATTACATTGATCGGCTGCATCAATACTGTTCTCTGTCAATTGTAGCGGTACGGAGGGTTCTCACACGCACTTGCACGCACATGTCAGAGTGCGTAATATTGTGATCATGAAAAAATGTTTATTTTTCACTCAAACACACGATTCTAATTCCAACAATACGTCGCAACGATTAACTCGATTTGCATTCTGACGAAATATTCTTTTTTTCCACAACATCTACGAGGCATCTATCGGTCGAGGTACATTTTTAAAATTGTATTTAGTTAATTAAATATTTAAGTTGGAAATTCTGAATTTTTTTTGAAATTTTTACAATTTTTATTGCATTTTAAATTACAAAAATTAAAAATGTGGCTCGACCGTTTCCTTGTATATATTACGGACAATCCGAATATTTTTTCACAATAAAAATCATGATAATTGTCAGCACGTGCCGTTGGAATTAGAGACAGTAGTTTTTGACAAAAAAAGACGTGGTAGTGAGGCCCCTTAATATAAATGTGCCAATTTATAGTAATTATTTGGTACAAAGAGTTGCCTAAACCGTTTTTTATTTTTTACTATTTAATTTACAATCTGTTATAAACTAGAACTATAAGTAAAAGAAATGAATTTAATAATTTATGGCTTGATAAGGACGGATTAAAGAAGCCTTTCCAATAAAGGCACTTTGTCAGTTACTCATATTCATATGCTTTTACAATAGGTTATTGTATTACAATTGAAATTTTTTGTTAGATTAGTATACATAAGTAATTTAAAGCT
>NW_021760481.1:0-783 GCF_005508785.2 Acyrthosiphon pisum
TACGCAAAATCTGTTTTCAAAAAAATCGATTTTGGTTTTTAGTGCAACTCTAAAACAAATTACCGTAGGTACATAAATTATGACTGAGTGTTTATATTAGCATTTTCTATACACCATAACATTTTCCAAATATTTTGACTTATTTTGAGCTGTTTACGGACATTTGTAGTTTCCATTTTTTTTATTTTTTTTTTTCTATAAATATTAATAAAATTTTATTTGTTGGTTAAAAAGCTTGAAAATTGAATAGAAGGTTCCTATTGTATTGTTACAAAGGCGGATGAAAAAAATTAAAAATCCATAATCACAATTTTTTTTTATAAGCATCTTAAATTCAAATATTGACAAAATACGTAAAAATGACGAAAATTTGCAAATTATTTTGAGTTAGAAATTCATGAAAAATTTAAATCTAAGATTTTAAAATGTAATACAAGATTTCTCATAAGTTTGTCTACCTTATTCAAAAAAAAAAAATGTCTACAAGCAAATCAAATTAAATTTTTATGAGTGTTTGAATTTAAAATTTTATAACATTTGATATTCACTCGATTTCTCATGTTGCGATTTTCTTATTTTGTTGCAATTAAAAAATGAATGACTGTAGATACTTGAAAATTTCACTAAATTTTTATATTAGCATTTTCTATACATGATAAAATTTTGAAAATAATTTGACTCTTTTTGAGCTGTTTACGGACATTATCAGTTTTTAATTTTTTTAGTTTTTTTTTCTATAATATCAATAAAGTTTTATCTGTTGGGTAAAAAAGTGTAAAAATT
>NW_021760482.1:0-2447 GCF_005508785.2 Acyrthosiphon pisum
TTCCCCTAAATGGCGCAACTGTTTAAAATTAAAAGGGAAGAAATATTATGAACAACATAATTGATTATAATTTGACGTTTGGTTAAAGTGTAATGGTTTTTATCGTCTCAATACCTGAATAGGTACTGTTTTAAGAATTGTATGTAGATACAAATAGAAAATAATCATTATTATAATATATTATCATAAGCACGTCATAAATATGTTGCGATAATAAGTAGAATAACAAGTTATACAAACATACAACCACCATCATTACACATTTAGGATTATATATGATAATAAATATAATCGGATTCCGTTTATCTGAAATCTAATAAAAAGTTTTCTGTATTAGTACTGGTGTACACTCATTTCAATTGACTGTGATAAACTGTGTACCTAGTCTATTGCTATATTGTAGAGTTGATACAAAAAAAAAAAAAAATTACTAATAGTCCTTAAATTTTATAACAAATAAAAGATGAAAGTCTATCTATGTTCTCTCGTCCTTCGTGGTTGTTTATTCACATACACAACAAAAGTGATGCGCGTAAATATTGGTATCAAACAGGAGATTGACGATATTAGAAAAGCTACTAACGCTCCAAACGTGGTTTACACCAAACAACAACGTAATGTTTGTATATCTAAATTATTGATATATTTTGTAGTAGGTACCCAGAGAAATCGCATTAATGCAAAAACGCTGACTATAATAGTTATCGATACGACATGATCGTTAACTTTTCACGCACCAAAATATAAGTTTAGTTGAGTAACCTTTTTATCTTAAATCTTGATTTCAGACGAAAAACCATCCTGTTCGATTTTAAAAGCAGCCTAACGGACCGATGCCTATATTATTACCTATAATATATTAGCGCAGACACGCGCCTATATTTATAGGAAACTATATTGACAAATAATGACAAATTGTTGATTACTAATTATTAGTTGGAATAAATATTTTATATTTAGACACAAGCGTGGACTTGAGTGAAAGTTTGTGTTTATGCATGTATTTTATAAAGGAAAAGGAACATAATATAATATTAATAATATGTTTTTGTGAGTGGTTGATTTCTAAATGACCTATTATTTGGGCTGGTTAAAATATTTGCCCCCCTCTATTAAAAACTGAAGTGACGCCACTGCATAGAACACCTCTCTTTTTACTTTATGACAATTAATACTATGTAATAAATTATGCTTAGTAGTTTGGTAATATACAACATTTATTTTTTACAATAAAATACCTAAATAATATTTATCTTAATTGTACAACATTTATTAATTTAGTCCATACCTCAACAATTATTACTTTTTAAATTCAACATCCATGTCTAGTGCTCTCTCTTTTCGTCTGATAATATTCATCGTTTGAATTTCTACTTGTATCGCCACTCTCCCTCAATTCACAATTTTCACTACTATCTTTTCTCTAATTTTCTTTTGTCTCCAACTGATCATCCTCTTCGGAAATTGTAAATTGTTTGTACATCTACAATTACTCATAGCTTGCTTTTAAATTTAAATATAATATAAAGCCTATGGCATCGCTTAGATAATTATCTCACTTTTAAATTTTATAAGAGGTAGATATTACTTTAGTTTTTAAGCTAACGGATCTAAACGTAATCTGCTGAGTTCTAAATGTACATTTTCTATGATAGTTGTAAGATGGGTACAAGAAGTCGGTGCACATATGTAACGTCCTCTTAATCAGTTTGATCCAGAATTGTTTATACTATATACTTCAACTTTATATAACTATGCGTATAGTTGAATTTTATTCACAACACTGCGAAGACATATATTCATTGTAAACGTGATCCCTATTAATGACATTGATTCAATTAATTGTAATAATGCATTCATAATGGTTTTACTCAGAAAACTCTATACGCAATCCCACATTTGATATGTTTTAAATTAACAAAGTTAATTATTATAATATATTTTCTAACATTCCCCGCTAACATGGAATGTGCAAAATATACAGGTAGGCATAACATTATATTATGAAATATTTACGAAGGTAAATAATATGAACTAGACAATATTTAATTTAAAATGTTTGTAATATCTTTCATTTACATTGTAAATACTTCCCAATGAGTTATTCCAATTATACATGAATAAACAATGATGTTATTGTTATTGACTTAACGATGTTTGATTTGAATGTCGTTATTATACCAAATTCATATAGACTTGTATGTATATTGAGTGATTTAGACCACCGGTATTATATTGTACAGGGGCTGAGTGGGCTGACGGGATACAGGGAACTCCTTCAGTGGGCTGAAACTCACGAATAAAATTCTATTAAAATCAGAATATTTTTGTATTTTCGTATAATGGGTTAGTGTGAAAAATTTTGTATAATAGGAATTTAAGTAGATTTCGGTCAGTAACTTAATGATTTTTATATTATTTTTTTTTAATTATTAAATTTGATTTTT
>NW_021760483.1:0-874 GCF_005508785.2 Acyrthosiphon pisum
TATTAGGGATAAATTCTCAAATGTTGATTTGTTGATATCTAACACAAAAAAGTTTTTTTAAAAGCACCTAGTCGGGTAGGTACTTTTAAAGAAAAATGTCCAAACTTAAGTTTACCCACTCAACCTATTATTACCCGATGGGGAACGTGGCTTGATACCGTGTTTTATTATGGTAAATACTTTGACAAAGTCAAAGAAGTTATCAACACATTTAACCCAAATGATGCAAAGTCTATTCAAAATGCACAACAATTATTTAATGATAACTTGATCAAAAATAAACTTTCAATAATTCTATCAAATTTTTAAAGCATAACAGACACTATCACGTGTCTAGAAAAATCGAGTGTAAACCTTTGAAAAAGTCTAGAATTGGTTCAAAATGTAGAAAATAAATTGAGTGAAGGAGGACGAGGTATTGAATTTGCTAAAGTTAAACTATATCGGAAGTATTATCAAAAAATCCCGGATTATCACAAATAAAAAAAATGTCTAAAATTATAAGCGGAGAAAAAGAAACGATGATGAAGACCTTGCAGAGTTGTCACCAGAAGATATTTCTTGTTTCAAATACGCACCCATTGTGTCAACAAACGTGGAAAGAAGTTTTTCGAAATACAAGGTGATGCTACGCGACAATCGTAGAAGTTTTCAATTTGATAATTTAAAAGCACATTTTGTTACATCATGTTGGTACTCATTCAATAGTTATTAATTAATACACATTTTTATGCTTTATACACATTTTAAAAAATTATATTTAAATTGTATTTTTTTTTTCGCTTAGTAGGTACTATATTTTTTAATTTTTTAATTTTTTTTAAATTTTGATTTTTTAAACATACATTTTATTGCATATTATTTGTATATTTTT
>NW_021760484.1:0-730 GCF_005508785.2 Acyrthosiphon pisum
CCTGCAGTCAATAAGTTAGAAATATTTCTCCTCCTATATATTATGTATTATTTATGTAGTGCCTATTTAATTTTTAGAATAAGTGCTGAGTGATGAATTAATTTATTTTACATTAATGTGGTCAATATGGATTTTCTTTTGTCTGTATACACGATACATAGACATAGTAGGTACGGTAGAAAAA
Source organism: Acyrthosiphon pisum (assembly GCF_005508785.2). Taxonomy (NCBI): domain Eukaryota; kingdom Metazoa; phylum Arthropoda; class Insecta; order Hemiptera; family Aphididae; genus Acyrthosiphon; species Acyrthosiphon pisum. Next base: position 185 of record NW_021760484.1, read on the forward strand.
ATCCCTCGATTTTCCCCTAGGGTGGTTTCTAAAAGAAAATTTGCTAGTTGCTAGTTTTTAAGAGGACAAATTTGAAAATAATCAGTATTTTTTTAAATAATCCGAAATAATTCAAAATAAATCAAAAAAACAGAAACAAATTGAGGAAAAATTGAATTTTTACGTAAAACCAATTTCCGATGAAATCGATTTTGTTCTTTTTATGTAGGTACATAACCCAAATAGGTACGAATAATGAATTTAATTTTGTTTTGAAATTCTAAAGTGGGGGGCTAAGCATATACCAGCCCCCACTTTGAATGTTGAATAACTTTGGAAGGGATTGAGCACAAACGGAAGGATTAAAACCACAAACCTGCAAAAACGAAAAGAGTTAATTTGGTTTTGAAATACCAAAGAGGGGGGTTAATTGAAAGACCCGAAGTAATACAATTATGCAATGAATCAATGGGAGGAGTTGACAAGCATTATCAGCTGGTCAGCTACTACCGCGCACATATGAAATCAAAGAAGTGCAAACTTAGAATGATCATTTCATGCGTTCGA
>NW_021760485.1:0-880 GCF_005508785.2 Acyrthosiphon pisum
TACGCAGTGTCAGCTTTCAATGCTTATGTTTGAACACTTCCCGCAGGTTTTTATAAGGATATACTGGATTTTGATATTATAGTGGGATAAGAATAGTTTGGATTATAACATTTATTAACATTTCTTTTTCCTTATGCATAAGCTGCCAACACATATGTGTCCTTTTTTTTTATATTCTCATGGGTGTTTATTAGGTGACATCGCTGGTGTATGTATTTTATTCTGTTTGCTTATGTACCTGAGGTTAATATCTCTTTAAGAGCCGGAGTATCAGGATAAATCCTGTCCGCTTCAAAACTCGAGATTCATTAACTTCAAATACACTGATAGTTCAACGTTGGAACGATGTAGTATCAGGCGGCGCCTATGACGTAATTTATTATACGGGTCTTACAGATCTGCCTGTGTATTTGATGTCAATCTCTCTTTAAGAGTAGTGGAGCCGGATCGTCAGGATAAATCCTGTCCGCTTCAAAACCCGAGATTCATTGACTTCAAATACACTCTGATGTATCAACGTTGAACCGATGAGACATCAGGCGGCACCTATGTCGTAATTTGTTATACAGTCGTTGGAGATATGCCTATGTATTTGATGTCAATCTCTCTTTAAGGGTAGTGGAGCCGGATCATCAGGATAAATCCTGTCCGCTTCAAAACCCGAGATTCATTAACTTCAAATACACTCTGATGTATCAACGTTGAACCGATGAAACATCAGGCGGCACCTATGTCGTGATTTGTTACACAGTCGTTGTAGATATGCCTATGTATTTGATGTTAGTCTCTCTTTAAGAGTAGTGCAGCCGGATTATCACGATAAATCCTGTCCGCTTCAAAACCCGAGATTCGCTAACTTCAAATACACTCTGATGGATCA
>NW_021760486.1:0-799 GCF_005508785.2 Acyrthosiphon pisum
AAAAGAGTCAAAATATTTTCAAAATTGTATGGCTGTATAGGAAATGCTAATATAAACATCCAGTAAAATTTTCATGTATCTACAGTTATTCGTTTTTGAATTACAACAAGATAAGGAAATCGCTACATGAGAAATCGAGTGAATATCCAATGTTGTATAAATTTGAATTTCAACCGATCATAAAAATGTAATTTGACTTTCTTATAGATATTTTTTGTTTGATAAAGGTAGATAATCTTATAAGGAATCTTGTATTACATTTTAAAATCTTAGATTTAAAAAGAAAAATTTTTACGAATTCTTAACTCAAAATAATTTGCTAATTTTCGTGATTTTTCCATATTTTGTCAATTTTTGAACTTTAAATGCTTATAAAAAAAAACTGTGACTAAGGATTTTTAATATTTTTCATCTGCTTTTGAAACAATATACTAGGAGCCTTTTATTAAATTTTCAAGCTTTTTTAATCAACAAATAAAATTTTATTGATATTTTTATAAAAAAAAATAAAAAAAATGAAAACTGACAATGTCCGTAAAGAGCTCAAAATAAGTCAAAATATTTTGAAAATGTTATGGTGTATAGAAAATGCTAATATAAACATTCAGTCAAAATTTCATGTATCTACGGTCATTTTTTTTAAAGTTACACCAAAAACCAAATTCAATTTTGTGAAAAATCGATTTTGCGTAAAAATTACCGTTTTTCCTTAATTTTTCTTTTGGTTTTTCTTGCGCTTTTGAAATTACTGGGAATTTTGACCTCCCCAATGCACCAACGATATTCACTTTCCATCGAA
>NW_021760487.1:0-1111 GCF_005508785.2 Acyrthosiphon pisum
ATTTTATTGTGTATACAAAATGCTTATATCAACAACCAGTATTAATTGCATGTATCTACTTTAATTTGTTTTAGAGTTACACCAAACACCAAAATTTGTTTTGTCGAAATACGATTTTGTGTAAAAATTCCCGTTTTTCCTTAATTTTTATGTTGTTCTTCCCGGTGCTTTTGAAAACTATTGGGAATTTTAAATTTTTACCTCCAAAAGCACCAACTAAATTCACTTTGACATCAAACATGATACTGTTTAAGAAATTCGAAGTAGTTTTACTGCCCCAAACGATGGTGACAGACACAAAAAAAATTTAAAAAAATACATCAAATCAATACATTCATTGCTCCGCTCGGAACCTAAAATGAAATGTATTAAATACTGCAAATGATTGCAATAACATAACAATGTAAATCATATACACTGTTGTTGGGAAAATAATAATAATTTTTACCGGGTCGATAAAAATTGTAATCAATCCTCCATGTAGTTTAAAATTCAAAATAATAAATATAGACGATGCGAAGATTTATGGCGATTCATTATGTTTTAAATTTTTTTTTAATCAATAATATAAGGTGCATTAATATGCTTAAAATCTAAAAATATGCAAAATCATGTGAACTTGCAGGTCAATTATACATTTTTGTATCTGGATTGTGTGTACTGTCAAACAAATTTGTATCGAAGCAGACTTTTAATATGCACCTTCATAGGAAATACGCAAACGCATTAAGTTTCGAGCACTGCAGTAATGAGTGTGATGTTTTCTGGCCTCTCATTCACTAACTAGAAGTTGTGTATCAATTGTGGCACATTTTTTTATTATAATTTCTTAACACTTAATACTATTATAATAATTACAACAAAAGACATCTCAATAAAATGATTAATGTTATTTAATATTTACTCGGTTGTTTGCTAGCTTTTTTAATAGGAACTGCCAAAGTATAAAAACAAAATTGTCACGAAATTATGATAAATGTATACAGTTGAAAATAACACGGACGTGAGCGGCTTGACATATTATTATACTGTCGTGGGGTACACAGATTGAAATATGAAACATTTTTTTCATTATATTGGTTGTTTGACCTTTCCTGTGTAAAAGGTGATG
>NW_021760488.1:0-1066 GCF_005508785.2 Acyrthosiphon pisum
TATAATTATACTTATTAATGATATTATATTAAATATGAAATTTATAATTATTATATTTTAAATTATTAAATTACAAGTATTTAAAGCTATTAAAAATAGGTCATGAACTTAAATTTAAAATAAAATAAGGTTGATTAATTTGTATCATTATTCTCTAGAATATAAAGATGAAAGAATTGAGAATACATAACTTTGAATTAAGGTTACACATAATTCAAAAATTATTATGAATATTTGAATAATAATAATAATAATAATTAATGGATTAAAGTTAAATAGTGTTATAAGTAAATGACCTGTCATTAAATTTGCAGTTAATCGAATGATAATGATAAAGGTCGAATAATAATTCTTATTGTTTCAATAATTGTTAATAATGGGGCTAAATAAATTGATGTATTAAGTGGAATTAAATGTGCAATTATATTTTTTGTAGTTTTACATGTTGAATAAATAATAAAAAATAATCAGAATGGTAAAACCAGAGTAATTGAAAAGATTATATGACTTGATGATGAGAAAATATAAGGAATTAATCTGAAGTAAAATAAATATAAATACTTGTGATTTAGTTTTAGATTCTGAGTGGAACGATGAATGTATTGATTTTACAATGATGTGTTTTTTTATTTTTTTTGTGTCTGTGTACACGATAAGTAGTCGAAATAACGACTACGATTTTCAACTTCAGTATCTTGTTCGATCAGAAAGTGAATATCGTTGGTGCATTGGGGAGGTCAAAATTTAAATTTCCCAGTAGTTTTCAAAAGCGCCGGGAAAAAGAAAAGAAAAATTAAGGAAAAACGGGAATTTTTACGCAAAATCGATTTTTCACAAAATTGAATTTGGTTTTTGGTGTAACATTAAAAAAAATGACCGTAGATACATGAAATTTTGACTGATTGTTTATCTTAGCATCTTCTATACACCATAACATTTTCAAAATATTTTGATTTATTTTGAGCTCTTTACGGACATTTTCATTTTCCATTTTTTTTTAGTTTTTTTTCTAAAAATATCAATAAAATTTTATTTGTTGGATAAAAAAGCTTGAAAATTTAATAGA
>NW_021760489.1:0-3424 GCF_005508785.2 Acyrthosiphon pisum
TACAATTGCATACTGGGACAAGGACACGTACACAATTTAAGTCATCCAAGACACCTGACCAACCAATCACAAATTTTATTTTAATAGCAATGTTCAAATATTTGTTTACAACAATGGATAAAGTGGCTGACCAAAGATTTGTATATTAATTAATATACTCTATTGAGATTAAGATTGAACCTCTCTACAACCAAAACTCATCTCGTCAGTGCATCACCACCTCTAGTTCTCCATCTACTATTGTATACACTATACACTGTGGCAGCTGCACTGACTTCCGTGAGTATCTATAATCATAGACTGTTGCCAATGATTTTCCAATTACAAAAAAATAGTGTTGATCAGAAATTTGATCAATAGCTCAGTCAATGTGTGCGTAAGCAGTTCAATCTTAACCTGAATAGAATATAAGGTCTAAAGATACCATGAGTTTCTCAGTGGACCTCAGTATTCATATGTATATGAAATCAAATTTAAATAAATAAAAAATAAATATTATTATTTATTATTTATTGACATACAATAAACTATCCTATTGTATTGCACAAATTTAATCTACTATATTAAAATAAATTACCTTGAAATAATAACTTGATTACTTCTTAAATTAATAAATAGGCCTAACATAACAAATTTGAATGGTGTTTGTACATTTTTAGTTTTTTTGTGTAACCTTTTAAATATGTAAATATGTGTATTATGAAGTAAAAAAATTTAAATTATTACATATTTAAAGTTTAAAAAGTAGATTTCAATTTTTATAATTGGTTTAACATTTCATAATAGAGTTGGAAAACAAATAAAACTATGTGGATGTCAGCAGATTATTTGCTTTTTTCTTACAGACCCATGCGCAAAGATTTTTGCATTTATGTTAAATAGGTTTTTGTGATTTTTTAGAAATCTTGGGTAAAATCACAAATTACAAAAATTATAGAGGATGATGTTATTTTTGAGTGTAAGACATATTGGTTATAAATTATCATTTGAGATTTATAATATGCAACTTTAAATAAAAAAAGGAGGGTAAGTGGATGCCTCTAAGTGTCATTCACTAATGCTTTCTCTAAGCCGTTATAATAGCATTTGAGAAATAATAATAAAGACCCAAAGGAACGATTTTTTATTATTAGTATTTAAAGCTCAAATGTTGACAAAATTTATCAAATTGAAACCGTATTAATAATAAACATATAAATATAATATAAAATATCCTAGGCAAAGAAAGTCTCCACTCAGGATAGTTAAAATTTCTTTGTATACCTAAGATACCTATGAACATTTAATACAAGCAGGTTCTTCATAAGTATTTATAATAGCAGTAATAATTTATTTTTATAAGCATTTAATGTTTGGATTTTGGCAAAATACGTTAAAATCACAAAAATGTGGAAATATTTTGGAGTTAGAAATTCATAAAAATTTTTATTTTTAAATGTAAGATTTGAAAATATAAAACAAGATTACTCATTAATTTTTCTACCTTGATGTAAAAAAAACCATTTTCCAGTAGCATCAAATAAAAATTTTAATGAGCATTCGAAGTTAAAATTTTTACAATATTGGATATTCATTCGATTTCTCATCTAGAAATTTTCTTATTTTGTTGTAATTAAAAAATCAATAACCATCTAGGTCCTACTTGAAATTTATACCATATGTTTATTTTTATAAATTCCCATACTTAATAACATATTTTGTTGAGTATTGAGCTATTCACGACCATTTTCAATTTTATTTTTTTTTAGTTTTTTTTGCTTTCATTGTCAATAAAATTATATTTTACTAATAGCTTCAGAGAACATATTTTGATAATATGTATCGCGATGTTTAAACCTATTTATTAACCTTGGGCATATTGAATTTGTCATTTTATAGACAAAATGCAATTTATTTAATTTAAACTATATTTTTATAGTATTTTTAAATTGCATTTATATATTTTAAACTATCGTTAACAACGTTATAATAAATATAGTTCATTAGGGAAATCGTGATTATCTTAAGAGTTTAACCAATTATAAAATACACGTCATATTTAACTACGGTTTTTTTTTCATGAAATATGTTATAGCTGTACACGTTATAATAAAACATATTTTTTTGATAATCCAAAGTATATATTATATTATATAAGCATTAGAAATATACGTATATTTTAGAATATTATACGGGATGATAAAAATAATTTTATTCCATATTCTACAGAAAGTTTACGTTAAAAAAACAGATGACCAAGATGATACAGTAAACGCAAAGACGATTATGGGACACGTCATGTACAAACAACATGAGCGATGGACATGTAATTGTTGAATTAGTATTGTATTAAATAAATAATATTTTATGCAAGCGTTGGTATGCACTTAAATCCATCATGGGAATTGAAAAGGTAATATTACAAATTGGTTTTGACTAAATTTCTTGATAAAATCCACGTTTTGGTGACTGATAATTACAGAATAAATTGTAAAAAATATTATTAAATATTAGTTGACTTTAATTAAAAATCTTATAATTATCTTAATGATATAATTTAAAAAATAATTGTTGATGAAGGAATCGCTTACTATAATGTTTAAAAAGATACTAACTATATACCTACATAGATTATATATATATATATAGAAATAGAATATTATAATACAATATGTTAATATGTGCTTAAGGAAACAATTTATGTTATATTTTCGTTAACAGAATGATATTAATGATTTTCCTTACTGGGAATACAATTTAAACTGAACTTAACAGTCATTATAGTCAATATAATAATTATCACATATAAAATAAATACCTAACTACATCATTAATGATAATAATTGGTACATTTGTAATTAGGTACCTAAACTCTAAAATTATTAAAAATTCATATATAAAACTGTAGTCCAGTAGAATTTATTATTTACATATTTGTAAATTATATTTGTACATTTTCACAAAAGTATGCATATGAAAATTGATAGAAAATGTAATAATATTACATATTATATACCTAAAGATAATTTTTTCAATAGCCTGGATACTTTTTTTTTAAATTCAAATTATTCCACAGGTAATGAATTCTATTATAACATTCTTTTTTTGTCAGACTTAAATCAGTTTTACAACTTGTAATAATATTTATGTATAATTTTTTTTTACGTTTTTAGGCTCCCAGGTCATAAACATGTTAGGAGCAGCATACTGTTTCACACATTGTTCAAACCTTCCATCAAAAGCGACGGGGTCTTATAACAGCGGTACAAGTACACAACATTTCTTCCCATATATTTACTTATATAAGTAATAAGTAAATATAACATAAATGGGAAACGATTTTTATTGTGTTCCGCTTAAAATTCCGAACAACACTTTTGCTGGGGTCAAGTCATTGTTGACCCTCTATATATAGTATATATTATATTAATAATACGAACACAAA
>NW_021760489.1:4594-5285 GCF_005508785.2 Acyrthosiphon pisum
ACGGTCATTTGTTTTAGATTTGCACCAAAAACCAAAATCGATTTTCTCGAAAACAGATTTTGCGTAAAAATTTCGGTTTTTCGTTAATTTTTCTTTTGTTTTTCACGGCGCTTTTGAAAACTCCTGGGAAATCCTTACTTTTGACACCACAAAGTACCAACTAGATTAACTTTCCTATCAGAAAAGTGATTCTAGTTTAAAAAAATCTAAGTATTTTTACTCTCCTAAAAGGTGATGACAGACATAAAAATTAAAAATTTTAATTAAAAAAAAAAACAACACATTTGTAAATTCAATACATTCATCGCTCCACGCAGAAACTAAAATATAATAAGATTATATAAACTTCAAGTTCAAGTTAGAACAGTCTGAACAGGTTAACCTTATCTGATTAACCCAAAACTGTTATAGCATTAATTATATAGGTACCTATTATATATTTTACTAATTTAAGGGTGAAACTAAACAAATTTTGAAATTTGAGTAAAATTATGACCAATTGGTTTGGGGGGGGGGGGGTGGGGGGGTTATATTTGCGGTGCAGGGCCGGTTTGATTCATCTTCCCGGGCCGAAAAAATTCGCCAATCCGCCCCTGGTCACCGTGACAAATTGGGATAATCGTTTCAGAAACTAGGTCACTCTTTCCTCGTTCACGGATATAATATATACTCGCATTCGAGGGATGTTTCA
>NW_021760490.1:0-815 GCF_005508785.2 Acyrthosiphon pisum
TTCACTTTCCTATCAGAAAAGGTACTGTTGAAGAAAATTCAAGCACTTTTACTGTCCTAAAAGGTGATGACAGACACAAAAAAAAAACACACATCATTGTAAAATCAATACATTCATCGTTCCACTCAGAATCAAAAAAATCTAGCCCATGTATTATTAATATTTTTAAACTGATAATGTAACAATATGTGAGGACTTAGGAGCCTTGAATTAAATTTTAAATATTTTTGACCCCACAAATAAAACCATTGATATTTGAAGAAAAAAAAACTCAAAAATTTGAAATTTGATGTCAGTAAACAGTTCAAAATATTTTGAAAATTTTATTAAGTATTAGAAAATCATAAAATAAACATACAGTGTAAATTTTAAGTATCTACGATTATTTTATTTAGAGTTATACCAAAAATCAAAATCAATTTTTTCAAAAACCAATTATGAGTGAAAAATTTAAATTCTTGTTTTTCCTTAATTTTTTTTTTTGTTTCACATGGTGCTTTTGAAAACTACTGTGAATTTTAAATTTTTCCTCCTAAATATTCACTTTCCCATCGGAAAAGATATGGACGTGGAAAATCGAAACATTATAAACGACTATTTACCTATCGTGTACACAGAAATAAAATACATTTTTAAAAAACACACCACATAGTAAAATCAATATATTCATCCCTCCTCTCAGAATTTAAAACAAAATTCAAGCAGACTACAATAAAAAATAATATGTGTTTCCGAAGAGATATTTTTCAACAAAAACCGTTCCATCTTATAATTGTGCGGGTCTATCATAACATTTTGATATTTGAATATATTTT
>NW_021760491.1:0-998 GCF_005508785.2 Acyrthosiphon pisum
TCACTTCTTATGAACTATGCGGAAACAATTCATTACAAATTCTCATTCATTCATAAGGACACAGTGGTACTGGCTGTGCCAACCGGTTGCATATGTGTACGAAGACAGTCCTGTGGTTTTGGTGTTTTGGTAACTATCGTGATTAAAATCGATTAAATTTCAAGTTAGCCACCTAGGTAGGCAATCCGAATTAGTTGGATCGCAGTCAATGTGCAACAGCAAATCAGGTAGACAATCCACCTGCGATGGATTGCTGACCCGATGACGAACGGCTATAAGTGAGAATAAATAACACATCACACAACGGCTGAGACACAATTGAGCATAAAACACCATTTTTGCGATACGATTGAGCCAAATTGTCGGTGTATCAAAGAAAATCGGTATAAAAAAGAAAACCTACACGATTAAGCATAAAAAACTCTACAAGGTTGCCATTTTCCATTTTAAAGTATATTATAATATTATAAAAAAATATTTATTTAAATAATCATAATAATTCAAAATATAACATATAAAATGTTCTTTTATAGTCCATGAAATAGTCACATTTCATAAATCTGTTTAATAATAATAATAATAGTAGTTATGAAAATAATAAAATCAAATAAAATATATAGTATGAATTAAAAACTGCATCGTTTATAAGTCAAGAATACTACAGAGTATGGGTGATCGAACACGGATATTATTTTTATAATAATTTTGGAATTGTATCTTAATTTATTATCTTATATTTTCTCCCAATTTTAAATGTTTAAAACGTCGGAACTTTATTGCTCCGTAACTAATTTATTAATCGATAGCATTGTCGATAAAGCTGGGCTCAGCTCACGGCTCGCATCTGATATCGAAATAATACGTGAAAATAATAAATTACAAAATTTCGGCCACGTGAATGTGGAAATATCGCATAAAATATTATATTATTATATTATTAGATTTTATTCTTAATCGTGCTTTACCGTACTCAACATACGAAATAATTTACGAAAAAT
>NW_021760492.1:0-783 GCF_005508785.2 Acyrthosiphon pisum
TATAGATAAGACTATAATCATAAGAGCATTATTACAATGTTATATTTTATATTATTGAATACAGAACCATAAATAATAATTAATATATTAGTATTTTATTATCATTATTTTTATTTTCGGCATTCGGCATTTTCCGTGTTTCTTTTAAGTATTAAATTTGATATGTAAAAAAACAGTATTTTAGATTCTATGTATCATTTAATTCAGATTTAAAACTTCCATCACAATGACCTACACAACGACAAGGTCCACTTGACACTTATGCTATACAGCTGAGCGTAAGATGTTCTAGATCCATGCTTGCCATCAACTTTTTTAAAAAATGTTTAGCAATTGAAAATTCTTTGTAATCACTAATCCCCTTGCTGTATGAAATCCTTTCTCCCAGTGACCGAATGTCTAATCAGTACAAACTACTAATTGGCAATTTTCAATAAAATGTTTATCTGTCTTGAGTTTGGTACAAAAATACACGAGATACATTGAATAAACCTGCCTTATGAAATTACAAAAAAATAGTGTTAGGTTTAATAAATAATGACCTGCAAATACTCAAGTGAATATCTAAATAAATAAAAAATTTTTCAAAAAAATGTAACGAAAAAGTAGCTTTAGCGATAGCGAGCTACTTTTTGGGGGGGAGTAGCAGTAGCGTTAGCGTGCTACAAAAAAACAGTTGCGTCCCGATCACTGGTTTTGATTAATAAGTTAATAACTAACGTTGCGTCGCACGTGTATACTGGTGGCGTACACTTTGTGGCCGTCCTTATACCCACCCACAGA
>NW_021760493.1:0-1133 GCF_005508785.2 Acyrthosiphon pisum
ACACCGGTGTTAAGCACTGTGCTCTAGAACCAGGGAAAACTCAACTAACGTCTCAAACACACGTTACCGACCCGAATCCAAACGTGAACACCACAATTAAACAATAAATGAACCACGCTCTGCTACCAAATGTTTGAGCAGCCGGCTATTCACTAGCATTTGGCAGGGCAACTACTTAAATAAAAGAAAGGGATGTTCACGAGTTTGGGTGGATAAGGCGACCGCATGTAAATAAGAGAACGCCAATGTTATAATAATAATAATTAGGTGTCTATTGCAACACGAACATACAATAATATAATAATATAATGGGTGGTGAAGACGTCTCTTCAGCCGAGCCCTAATCAATAATAATTAATAATAATAATAATACGTGCGATAATCGCAACAATGATAATACATTGATTACCGATCGGCACATGCGCCGCGGTGGGGCGGTGTATCGGCGGCGGCAGTGACTGCCACAGCTGCGGCGACGATGTCGATGACATGCAGGTGAACGGGGGGACGGCGGCGGCTGTTGACGGCGGCACCAGACGATGGCGAGTGACCGGATTACGTAATCTGCAAATGACGTAATGGTAATCACGGCACTGATAAAGGCGTCGATCGCGGGATATACACAATAACGATATCAACGGCGAACGCGCGAAAACCACGGATATAGATACAATGGTTGCACGACGGCCCATATTGGATCACAGTGCTGAGCGGCGCCGAATGTTCTTATCAATTCTGCCAAAAAGTCGCGTTTTACTAGCGCCCTCTACAACTACTACTAAGTACGGTAACCAAACCGGGTTACCTAGCCACGGTGGAGCGCTAGTATGTCGCGACTTTTTTTTGTATGGATACTATGTATGTATTTATGTAACTTGATAAGAACATTTGGCGCCGTCATATTATTGTTCGTTGTGCAACCATAGTATCTATATCCGTGGCGAAAACGAATAGCGGTCGCACAACGAACAACAAGTCGACGTTAACCAGAACGATGTCGACGACAATAATAAAGGCAAAGCGCAACAAAATAGTATAGTATGCACCACGAGGAGCTCGCAATGGCAGCGAACTCGTCGCTAAAACGACAGCGAACTCGTCGCTATATCGGCAGCGAACTCGTCGCTAAACGA
>NW_021760494.1:0-1303 GCF_005508785.2 Acyrthosiphon pisum
TGGATACGCTGGTGTTGAATTGAATCGTATTTGGTCGACCAATGACTGGACATCGTTTGTGCATTTTTGGAAATTCATTTTTAAAAAATTAAAGAATAACTTGGAAAAAAACAATTTAATGAGATGATGAGAGAATTGATGAACGAAACACGACTTGACCGGACAGCTAATCGATAGTGACTGAGTATAATAAAAAAAATAATCAACTTTGGAAATTAAAAAAAAATAATTGTAAATTTGTTTATCAAATTTAGATAAAAAAACAGTGTAACCAACATGAGTAGAAATGAAATACTGTAAATATTTTTACGAGGTAGAATTTGGTAGACAATCAGTGTGAAATGTGTTACACGGTAAAATAAAAGTCTCCAAGGGGGACATTCCCCCTTGAAAAAAAAAAATTACCGTGGAAAAGCTGGCTGTGAACATACAAATATATACTACTGACTTGAGCTTGGCCGAGATACTGTCTCTTGCCCGATCTCGGCGCTTTCTGGTCTTTTTAGCTGTCTGCCCTTCCAGCACAGGGAAATCTCCCAGCCTATCCTTAACAGATCCCTTTCGTACTTGTGCTATGGGTACTTCGACCACGTTCATGTAGTCGTCTTCACCATCGGTTACTGATTGTCGTTTATCTCCTTTAACAGCTGAGACATAGTGTGTCTAGGGACATTGATTTACCACTGTGTGACGGGAAGTACGAGACCGTAACCTGGTGGTTTCTTAAACCCTTATCCATGTATCGCAAGCTCGGCTCCCTCCCGCTTTAATGACGAACCCGCATCCCGTGTCAAGGGGTGCACTGGGCGCCTAGGCGCCAGGCAGTGGCCCAAGACTACCGCTTTTGCAAGGGTTCTAGTGAGTTTCGCGAGAACGTCGGCGTCGCCAGGTAACGACCCTGGTCGAGCACTTCCCTTCTAATAAGACGTTACTTCCACAACCTCCTCGGGGCCATCCACAAAAGTACCAGACGCGCGGCGGCCACGCGGGCCCAGGGACAACCAAGGACGCGCCTGATCGTCGGACGCGCGGTCCATAGTTAATCAGAGTGCCGTTTGCACGACAGTGCTTATCTCTGATTCCCGAGGAACAAGATTTCGGAATTCCATATCCAGGTACTCACAATGACCTAGTTCCCGCTAGCACAAGTATCGGGGTAGGCTTTTCCGTCTGTCCGCGATACTGCCTTTGTATGAGCGGTACGGTTTTTCGAGCGGGTTACCGTTCCCGCACCGAGTGCTTCCCGGGGTTTTTTTTCGGTGGCTAGCTGGTAGATAGCTGGTTAAGCGTTGCTACTTGCACC
>NW_021760495.1:0-2249 GCF_005508785.2 Acyrthosiphon pisum
GCCCCATTAGCTTTGGAATGGATATTCTTCCATATTGTGTTTGATGTGAATTTTGAATCAATTATATACATTGTTCCTATTATTGTTAAATATTTTACTACCCAAGTAAAAAGTTTTGAGATGGTGGGGAATTTTATAATTTTTCCCTTCCCATTTAGCTATTGCATTTTATTTTTTTGATCCCCCTTACATAAATCATGTCTACGCCACAGCCTACACTAATGCAAGTAATATGTAATACCGCCTATATTAAACCTATCAATTTATATTAATAAAGAGTTAGCTACTTGCTTACACAGTTAATACATTAATTTATTGTATTTTGGATGTATGTACACAATATAAGATATATATATATATATATTATATATATATATACATAGTAATAGGAGTATAAGACAGGTAGGTATATAAGTTTATAATATATATAATATATTTATTATACTGTCGTCGCAGTTACAATATATATATTGTCAGTATATACTATATATATTATATTATTATATAATATTAATACTGTACAAAAATAATTATGAATTATTAAAAAAATTATTTATTTAAAATATATACTTTTTTAAACTACGTATATATAATTATATATATCAGCTTATAATATAATATATATAACTATTAACCTGCAATTATTATTATAATATATTATAATACTATTTAAAGTGTTTTCGTAGCCCAATCAGAATATCTATCAGAACATATGTTATCAATAACTAGAGATATTCATTGTCTCAATATTTTTACTTGGTGTTGCATAAAATATTTTCTTGTACATTAAATAAACATATTGTCAGAATATCTATCAGAACATATGTTATCAATGACTAGAGATATTCATTGTCTCAATATTTCTACATGGTGTTGCTTAAAATATTTTACTTTCCATTAAATAAACATATTGTCAGAATATCAACGAGAACATATGTTCTCAATAACTTTGGATATACATTGTCTCAATATTTTCACTTGATGTTGCTCAAAATATTTTCTGGTCCATTAAGTATATATATTGTTACAATATGTTTTAAAAATTAATTTTTAAATATAGTTTTATTCATAATAGAAACATATTGTCAAAATTTTTTGGACCAAAATATTTCAAAGAACATAAAGGAAACATAAGTATGTCTGCAATATAAATATTTTCCAATTGCTATCTGGATAGCGTTTTAGGTTTACATGGCAATCAGTTTGTTTATAATTTAACAGATTTTTTTTTAAAATACCATTTGCAACAATGAATTTGGATCTGTTAAGAGTGGTCGACACCTTTTTTAACCTCGGGGATGAATTGCCATCGACCATTAGAATTTTTGGGATGATAATATCAAATTTCATGCCTGATTGGATTATTGAGTTCTTCAACATTTTATTCTCAAGTAAGTATCTATTTTAACATTTTAATATGATACAGAAATGCGACTGTGATAAAATATACAGTGGCGCCGACTTGTTTTTCATTTGGTGGGGCAAAGTATAAAAATTAGTTACCACCACCACCCACCACCCACGTGATTATAAGGTAAATTCAATTATCACAAAGCAAACACTGGGGCGAACCGCCCCATAAAAAATATGCTTTCGGCGCCACTGAAAATATAGTCATGAGTTTGACGAGCGAATAAAAAGCCTGGTTGCTCCGCAATATACGGTGTGGACCAGAGAGAGAAAACCAATTTTGTGCTTTCAACTGACATCAGGATAATGAATACCTAATGATATGGTTTAATGATGGGGTGTTTTAATACCGCGTGATCGAGACCGCGGTAGACTTGTTGCACACAGGCGGCACGCAGTATTGACTTCGACGTAATATTGTGTAAAAATGTATATGTCTTTTTGTTTTCAGATTGTGTTTTATTAAGGCGAAGCTCAACAAAATGTCTGATCGTACAATGTGTTCTAGTTTTCCTATTACGGGAGAAAGTTGAAAGAAGTGAGTTTTACCGTCCACATGGAGACAGAAAAGATACCAGCACGCAAACATACCGTTCCCTGCTACGGACCTCCTATTACGTTGCCTTATCTATAAAACGAAATACGCAGGTTATCACATTAGTGATGACACCAAAAAATGCAGATATATTAGATTTTTATATCTAATATATAAAAATAAGTCCGGTTTTCCTCCCTGACGCTATAACTCCAGAACGCACCAACCGATTTCCATGGTTTTGCATTCGTTGGAAAGGTCTTGGGCTACGTGAGGTTTATAGCAAAGAAAATTCTTGAAATTC
>NW_021760496.1:0-1008 GCF_005508785.2 Acyrthosiphon pisum
TTTCAGTTTTCAATTTTTTAGTTTTTTTCTATAAATATCAATAAAGTTTATCTGTTGGGCCAAAAAGTGAAAAATTTAATACAAAGCTCTGATATATTGTTACAATATCAGTTGAAAAACATTAAAAATACATAAGCACAATTTTTTTTTATAAGCATTTAAATCGAATTTTAACAAAATGTATCAAATTTTAATTTGAATAATTATCTTGTAGTTAAAAATGTATAAAATGTTCAACTTTTGCTATATCTAAGAATTGAAAATTTAAAACAAGATTCCACGTAAGTAATTAATTCTGTTACCAAAAAATCTAAAAAAATATATTTACACAGTTTATTTTTATAGTCATTTTAAGTATAAATTTGGACGAAATTACATATTAAAAACCTAGAATAACTATTTTAGTTATTTTGTTGTGATTGTATAATATTATTCTTGGGTATACTTGAATCTTCTAAAGTATACTATTATATATCTTAATATCTATGATAGTATCACGGTTTGTTATTGATGTATAACGCGTTATAAGTACCTAATAGATATTATGATATGATTAATTTGGAATTTATTATAGGTACCTATTATAGGTCAATTTTTTTTAAATACTATAGACTATAATATAATATTATGTCTTATATCTAGACTGGCATACCGTCTCCGTTCAGAATCGTTTTTCTTATACAATGATATTGTATCATTGAATTCAAATTTAATACCATCCATTATACAGTGACACACTTGTAACCTACTGTACAGCAGAGCGAAATCCACTTACCCACCTTTTTTACAAATGAGAACTAACGTTCAACCTGTTTTACTTTAAATTATCGATGCATCTAATTCAAAATTCGAACGAGTATAATATAGGTAAGCAGTGGCGTAGCTAGGATTTTTGTATGGGGGCTAAGTCCCAATAAAAAAAATCCCCATTTAATTTTCCTTCATTCACATTTTTATAAAATATAATAATATGATATACGCTTAGATAAACACGGTCAATAGGCAGGG
>NW_021760497.1:0-978 GCF_005508785.2 Acyrthosiphon pisum
TCCAAAGAAATGACAAAGGAACGAATTATTTTTTTTTTAAGGAACAAGGAACGGAACGCATTCCTTTTTATAAGGAACTTGCCAAACACTGGTTTTTAACTATTTAAAACTCAAACAATTTATTTAGTTTTAAACAGAAAAAACCGTTTAATACAAAAAAGGTAGGCAGCTCTCTTGTATACTGTACAGCAGAGATGCCTACCTTTATACGTGCCGTAAAAATCATAGGTGCTGGGGGTGCACAGCACTGGGGCTCGCAGGGGCAAAGGGCCCTTAGCGGATAGACGTCAATTTTAGATTCTGAACGAAGTGATGAATGTATTGATTTTACAATGATGTGTGTTTTTTTTTTTTTTTTTTGTGTCTGACGACAACTTTTGGAGCAGTAAAAATGCTTCGATTTTCAAAAGTTGTACCTTTTCTGAAAGGAAAGTGAATCTAGTTGGTACTTTGGGGGGTCAAAAGTGAAAATTTCCCAATACTTTTCAAAAGCGGCAGGAAAAACCTTAAAAAAATAACGGAAAAACGCGAATTTTTACGCAAAACCAATTTTTGACAAAAACGAAAACTTAATTTTACTGTAACTCAAAAAATAATTATTGTAAGCACTTGAAATTTGCAACAGATGTTTATATTAGCGTTGTCTATACAGGGTTAAATTTTCAAAGTGTTTCGACTTTTTTTGAGCTATTTATAGACAAATGAAATTTTCAATTTTTCTAAGTATTTTTTTTTAAAATAACGATAAAAAATTTTTGGTTGGATAGAAAACTTTGAAAATTTAATACAAGGTTTCTTATAAGTTGTTCTCACAGTGATAAAAAAAAATCCAAAATCGTTAGTCACAATTTTTTTTTATAAGTGCTTAAAGTTTAAATTTATACGAAATATGTCAAAATTGCGAAAATTTGCAAGTAATTTTGTGGTTGAAAAATCGTAAAATTTTTTTCTTTTATAACTAAGCTTTTAAAATTTGGG
>NW_021760498.1:0-1867 GCF_005508785.2 Acyrthosiphon pisum
AATTTCAGCTAAAGTAACACAATAGGTACCTACACAGAATAGTTGAATCATACACGACTGTCGCAGTTAACTGAAGTCCGTGATCAATGATAATTATTAATAAGAGTGCCAATCGGTTGTTGTTTTTAGAATTTGTATTAGTTTAAGATTTTAGAAATTAAACTATACTAGATTATGATACTAATTATTATTATTGTTGTCCATACAACATAAACAAACATACATAAATACATACCCAAACATACAATGTGTATGTAGGTACGTCACCGCATACGTCTAAATATAAATATATTCCAACTATCAATTAGTAAAAATGTATCAATGTGACAATAATTTTTAGTATATATAGTATAATATTTTTTGAAAATATTATAAAATAGGCATGTTTTTGCGCTTATAAAATATAATAATGGTAAAACGGCAACAACTGGGAACCGGCCCATCGGGCCGCTTTTAAAATCAGATAGGGGCAAATGCCCACCTTGCCCCCCCTCAAATGACGCCACTGATCTAAAATGTTTAAACTCAATTCTTAAATCGAGCAGCCTACGAGTTGCGACTCGTGTATAAGGGACACATGGATTGCAGCCCTTATTAATTATGAGAAGGAAGTACGGAATGCGGTCACATTATAATTACCACTTCTTCATATAATCAGCCTATTGGCGTTACCCAGGATACATTACAAGGAGGTCAACTGAGTGTTCTACATTAATTAATTTTTTTCAAGTTCGTCTAGTCACAATTTATGAACATATTTTTCTGATTCGTGTTTTTTTTTTGTCATTTTTATTTATTTTTTAGTTTATTGGTTTAGTAAACATTAAAAACTTAGTGATTTAATGAAATCAAGCGGCTCTATTTCTTTTAATTTAAGTTTAAATAATTTGTTATCGGATTGTTATGAATGCTTCTTTTTCAATTTTTTTCTCATGTTTTTTTTTCTTTTAATTTTGTATTTAAGAAGACGTCGCACCCGCCTATTGTTATGTTGTCTCCGTCTTATACGTCTTACACGTATGACTAGAGATGTAAATTTTCATGAAAATTTTTTTTGGTGAAAATTTTATAATTTATCATATTAATTTCTTATCAAATAAATCTTTTGATATTATTTAGTTGTAGTGTATTTAACCTTCATAATTATATTTTAAAATATGTACTTTTATTACCATTTACCTATTTTAATATAATGTTGTTATTATTCTAATGAACATAATATAGTAAATTCAAAATACAAATCATTAAATATATATAATAATAATATATACCTATCTTTATAATTTTAATTCTACTGTACGTGTGTTTGTAAGCGAACTCCTCCTAAACGGCTGGACCAATTTTGATGAAATTTTTTGTATGCGTTTGGGTGACACCCCGGATTTTTTAGATTCACAAATCATCCCCCTAGGTCCAACCAGTGGATGTGCTCAAACGGAGATTTAGAAATGTATGGTGGAAATTTTTGTTTATAAATGGTTGCCATGGGTTTTAAAACTATTATAATAATAATTATTATTGGTTGTCGTGAAATCAGTGTATTCATTCAATGCATTCATTTTTTTTTGTACGCTGTATTTTGATATTATATGTATTGCAATTACGTAAATATTGAGCGTATTATACTCACATATAAGTTACGTACATAAAATAATGCCACGTCTTCGTGGACGAGGAGGAAATATTGGTTGACAGACTCGGCATTTACAATTATTCCAGCCGTTTATAGGAAGAGTTCAGTTATATACTTGGTATACATTTGATACTTAATAAGACTTAAATTATAAAGTTACGTACAATAACAGCACGGGGTCAGCGATCTACTGCAGGTAGATTGCCTACCAGATAATATACCTACTGCTGCGAA
>NW_021760499.1:0-838 GCF_005508785.2 Acyrthosiphon pisum
ATAAATTTCAAAAGCGCAGTGAAAAACAAAAGAAAAATTAAGGAAAAACGGGAATTTTTACGCTAAATCTGTTTTCGATAAAATTGATTTTGGTTTTTGGTGTAACGTTAAAACGAATGACTGTAGATACATGAAATTTTCACTGATTATTTATATTTCCATTTTCTATACATGATAAAATCTTCAAAATATTTTGATTTGTTTTGAGCTGTTTACGGACAATTTCAGTTTCCAATTTAATTAGTTTTTTTTTCTATGAATGTCAATAAAACATTATTTGTTGAGTAAAAATACTTGAAAATTTAATACAAGGCTCCTACTATATTGTTACAATGAGATTTGAAAAATATTAAAAATCCTTAGTCACAGTTTTTTTTTATTAGCATTTAAAGTTCAAAAATTGACAAAATATGTAAAAATCACGAAAATTAGCAAATTATTTTGAGTTAATAATTCGTAAAAATTTTTCTTTTTAGAACTAAGATTTTAAAATGTAATATAAGATTCCTTATAGGTTAATCTACCTTTATCAAAAAAAAAATGTCTATAAGAAACTCAAATTAAATTTTTATGAGCGTTTGAAATTCATATTTTTACAACATTTGATATTCACTCGATTTCTTACGTAACGATTTTCTTATTTTATTGTAATTAAAAAACGAATGACTGTAGATACTTGAAAATTTCACTGAATGTTTATATTAGAATTTTCTATACACGATAAAAATTTGAAAATAACTTGACTCTTTTTTGAGCTGCTTACGGACATTGTCATTTTTCATTTTTTTTATTTTTTTTTTTATAAATATCATAAAATTTTATTTGTTTGGTAAAAATG
>NW_021760500.1:0-1009 GCF_005508785.2 Acyrthosiphon pisum
TATGACAGTTATTCATCCAGCAAGTAAATTATATTACCTACTCAAGAAATCCTAAAAAAAAACCTTACGGACAATTCGAGAGAACATAAAACCTTATGCAACCTAATGCATCGTATGCCAAGCCATTTTAATGAAAACTGTTAAGTGTTTATACATTATTGTTTAACGGTGATAATGTTGTATAATACACAATTTGCCTGAACTTGAAGAGAATGTTTTTCAAAAAAATCTCATGAAAATTATGAAGAATACCAACTTCCTAGATGATAAAGTGCTATGATAAAATAAAATTGGTTTGGTAATTATTAAACAAAGAGTGATAGGTAACAAATATAGTAATACTAATGTCAAAAAAAAATTACCTTCAAAATGTAAGTAGGTATAAATACTATTAAATAATCTGATACAATATACATAATATTATTAATAATAATTAAATTGTGTTTTAATGTCATAGGAAGTTTCATAAAATATGGTCCAATTAATTAATTATTAAATTAGTGTACATAGGAACATTGGGGGCTATTGATTTGGTCCATTCCAGTAATAATAGTTATGTTTCATCAGTGAATAATATTATTTTCATCAACTATTTTGTACTTGCGAATTGGATTTTTAGAAAACAATAGTAAAATACCTTGTTGTTAACTGTAAACTTAACTATCTAACTTGGAACCTAGTACTTTATACATTTTAATATTAATAAGTCATAATACCATTTCAGAACTTTGATCGTAGTATAAGACTAATGTAGTAAGCGAGTTACTACGCAACATTTAAAATAATTCCAATTAGGTACATATTCGGCATTGTATGTCAAACGATCTAATTCACCCTTTCTATTGTACCATAACATAAATTATCAAATAGCCCATGACAAAGGTGGGCAAGTTAATGAAAATCAAGTTAAACTCAAGTTAAGTTAAGTTAGAGGATACAGATCGATAGTTAAAAGTTACAGTTAACAAGTTATAAATTTGACTGATAAGTTAAAAGTATATAGAAAAAA
>NW_021760500.1:3375-4248 GCF_005508785.2 Acyrthosiphon pisum
AAATAAAATTTTATTGATATTTTTAGAAAAAAAACTAAAAAAAATGAAAATGAAAATGTCGTAAAGAGCTCAAAATAAATCAAAATATTTGAAAATGTTATGGTGTATAGAAAATGCTAAGATAAACATTCAGTCAAAATTTCATATATCTACGGTCATTTTTTTTTAAAGTTACACCAAAAACCCAAAATCGATTTTCTCGAAAACAGATTTTGCGTAAAAATTCCCGTTTTTCCCTTAATTTTTCTTTTGTTTTTCACGGCGCTTTTGAAAACTATTGGAAAAATTTTACTTTTGACCCCCTCCAAAGTACCAACTAGATTCACTTTCCTATCAGAAAAGGTACTGTTGAAGAAAATCCAAGCACTTTTACTGTCCTAAAAGGTGATGACAGACACAAAAATAAAAAAACACACATCATTGTAAAATCAATACATTCATCGTTCCACTCAGAATCTAAAAAGACTTTTATAGATTGCATGCTTGTTGAGAAAAAAATATCACATTGTTGTGGTAGGTCTTATTAAATTTCAATATGTAAATGTACAAACTATAGACAACACAATATTATATCAATTAATCAAAATAATGTTTCCAAAATTATGTACCTATGTAATTAATCTTTTTAATTTAAGCTAAATTATTTTTTTTTTTTTTTATTAAAATAATGAATTCATAAATATTTTCTTGATACTTAGGAAAAATAATTATATTTTGCGTAGTGAGTGAGTGGGCCTGTGTCAGAGTAAGTTAATGTGTGCCCGATCCACTCCGACCTCCTATATTGGCTATACACGCTGTCAACTTTGTTTTCCCGATATAAATCTAAGAACATCAATGCGTGGCCTGGTTTGGAATATTTTGTTTGTAGGT
>NW_021760501.1:0-778 GCF_005508785.2 Acyrthosiphon pisum
TCATTTTATGTTCAACATTATAAAACTGTTTTATTAATTTAGTTAATACTTTTAAATTTTAATGAATAGGTATATAATGTTATCATGGTTTCTTAATTATATATAGCTTTTAAAATAATTTAGGTACTACATTGGTTAGGTTAGGTACAATTATAAGTGAATATTATGAATTTAAAATAGTTCGTTGTTCTATATTTAACATTGCAGGATAAGCATTAAGTTTATTCTTCATAAAAATTTCACTAGATTAACTCAAAATCTAAATATATTTTAATAGTTTTATTTACATCTGAATATTTTTTTTATATATTTTATTATTTAAAATCGTAGTGCAATTATTGTAACATGTCCAGGGGCGTTATCTCAATATTTTCTAGGGTAGTACCACCGAATGACGCCCCTGAACATGACACTACTTGCCATTTTCCCCTCCCATTGCCTTACTGATCTCATTTTCGAATATCCGCTCCTTTTGTCTGTAGTCCTTGTACTGCGGGTGTTCTTGAATATATAATAATTCATATTTTTTTAACTTCTAAAATAAGCAATTCTGTGTTAATAGCTGACATTTGCTTTAAAAGATCCAAATACACTAAAGTTCTAACCGTTCTGTATGACAGAAGATTAGTGACTAGCCAAAAGTCTGAAAATTCAAAGTATACCTACCAACGAATTCTATTTTAAATTTTGATCTGTTCTTTTTCCATGAACTTTATATTTTTGTTCTTCCATTTCTTTCTTACAAATAGTGTTCATTTCCAACGTCTATAAATTACAC
>NW_021760502.1:0-682 GCF_005508785.2 Acyrthosiphon pisum
ATGATATAATATCACTGTATAAGAAAAACGATTCTGAGCGGAGACGGTATATCAGTCTATGTATTAGACATATATATACTTATCTATGGTATTAAAAAAAAATTGACCTATAATAGGTACCTATAATAAATTCCAAATTAATCATATCATAATATCTATTAGGTACTTATAAGTTATAACGCGTTATACATCAACAAAAAACCGTGGGAAAATCATAGATATATAATAGTATACTTTAGAAGTTTCAAGTACCCACGAATAATATTATACAATCAGAACAAAATAACTTAAATAGTTATCCTAGGTTTTTAATATGTAATTTCGTCCAAATTTGTACTTAAAATGACTATAAAAATAAACTGTGTAAATGTATTTTTTAGATTTTTTGGTAACAGAATTAATTACTTACGTGGAATCTTGTTTTAAATTTTTAATTCTTAGATACAAAAGTTGAACATTTTATAAATTTTTAACTACAAAATAATTTTTCAAATTAAGATTTGATAAATTTGTGTCAAAATTTGATCTTTAAATGCTTTATAAAAAAAAGTTGTGCCTATGTATTTTTAATATTTTTTCAACTGATATTGTAACAATATATCAGGGAGCTTTGTATTAAATTTTATACACTTTTTTGGCCCGACAGATAAAACTTTTATTGATATTGTATAGAAAAAAAAAA
>NW_021760503.1:0-2403 GCF_005508785.2 Acyrthosiphon pisum
AACATATTTTTACAATAGCAGTTGCAAAATAAAAGGAATACATTGTCACAATTTTTATTTATAAGCATTTAAAGTTCAAATTTATACGAAATATGTCAAAATTGCGAAAATTTGCAAGTAATTTAGTGGTTGAAAAATCGTAAAAATTTTTTCTTTTATAACTAAGTTTTTAAAATTTGGTACAAGGTTCTCCATAAGTTTTTCTTTAAAAATAATATATCCTAGACTGACAAATCATCTCCGTTCAGAATCGTTTTTCGTATACAATGATATAATATCATTGGATTCAAATTTAATTCCATCCATTACAGTAACCCACTTGTAACCTACTGTACAGCAGAGCGACATCCACGACTTACCCGCCTTTTTAAACTTGTTTCCGCGAAATCTTAATTTTACCATACAAAAATGTGATACGGTTTTGCCCCAGAATAGGTGTTTTCAAAGTAACGATAATAAAGTAAAAAGCATAAACAATATTTCTCCAAATTATATTATTAAGTAATCTGTACATCCTTTTCGTAATTTGACAAAATTTTTTTGTACAATAAACCAAATAAAATATAAAATTTTTGAATAGCAATATATTATGAAAAAAAATTACACATATTTTGTGATAATAGGAATTTGAGAGGGAATTTATTACAAATGTGATTCATAGTTTTTCGACACTACTAGGGTAGGTACTTGAAAATTAAAAAAAAACATATAACATTTTATATTCATTGCATATATAATAATATACTATAGTCTATAATAGTCTACACTCTACAGTAGTAAAGTAGTAGACAACTAAACAAGTATATAACATGGATAGACTGCTGATGCTGATATATAACTAACGATCAAAAAGCGTGAATATTATCAACACATGTTGGATTGATCATCCCTCAGTAAATATTTTAAGAAAAACCTCAACATTTTACTTTTTTTTAATTTTTGTTTATATATTACATCATTCAAAATGTATTAATGAATAATAAACACCGCTAGTAACGAATATTCGGTTTTTAACGTGTATGAAAAGCAGCATGTGTAACTACATAACCTATAAGTAGGTACTATATGAATATATAATATAACGACGACGACGACGACAACGACGACAATCTCTCGGTCGTCTGCTTCTCAACCGCCTCCGGGTCATAACAACCCGTATATAATAATATAAACATCATCTCGTATAGAAATCCGGAATCAATGAAAACATATACATAGATTAATACGAACATATACGTATAACCTATAGTACACATCAATAATAACAGAAGATAATAATATAATGGGCTGCAACAGCACCACCAAGGACAAGCGTCAACAAAATGCACAACAGATTCAGGAAAACGCGACAAAAAGAACAACCACGATTGGAAATAATAATAATAATATGTAGGTATACCGTACGTCTATACTTACACACGTGTGGAATTTTGACGAAATAATTTCATGAAAAGTCTTCAGATCGTGGGAAACGACGTGCGTTGTCGACCGCAGTATAACATTGCCCGATTGGTGGCGAAACGGGGAAAAAGTGAAAAAGTATATAGGTACAGTTGCGTGCACGACAAATGGTTTGGAATAGTATATACGTCGCGTGTGAACTATTATTTTTATTGTCATCATGATTATAAGGTAGTCATTATCAACATTGTCACTAAATTAACGCATGGGACTTGCGGTACAATCGAGTAGGTACAAACATAGTACAAACGATAACTATATAAGTTTTATTCCAAAATGTTGAAGTATAATGCCAGTAAAATGGATTTGCATCATCGGTATAAAGTTTCTATAGTTTAGTATTATACGACTCTTGTCTTATACAATACATGCAGTTGTATTGTAGATAATTAAAAGTTATATGCCTCTTAGTCTATATAATTTGGTTAATTGTTATACTTTTACTATAAAACCTATACCTATATAAACTTGAACAAAAATATCATATAACTTTTTATCGACCTGACGTACAAAATAAACACAAATAAGATTATCTTACTATAATACCTAAATACCTTATGCTTTTCGTGGTGCATTTAAGAATATCCACTGAGAAAAGTTGTAACTTCAAAAAACACCTTACTTAAAAATAGTGTCATACTTTGTTGATCAATATTTATATATTAGTTTGATTTTTATCGTAACCCATCCAGCCTTGGACTAAAATAATAAATAGTATAATAGTATAATAGTATAATTATAGTGATATTGTAATCTCAGATACATATAATAATTATTATTTATATTAATACTATTTAGTATTTACTAGGTACGACAGATATATAGGTATTACCGTAATACTATTACGCACAATGAAACCAGAAATATTGGAATATCTACTATTCTACGACCCAAACAATCAATTTCTATGAGCATGCTGTACGAGAGAACTAAATATTTTTT
>NW_021760504.1:0-884 GCF_005508785.2 Acyrthosiphon pisum
CGCGTCGTATGTATGTTTGTGCATTAATACCGTCTCGGATCGCATGAGCAACTGTTTTAAACATTAAATCTTCTTCTATTTTGCTGTTTATGAATTGGGCATATTCAGAATTGTCAACATAAGCTGCGCATAGTATTTGGAAAAGAGAATCAAACGGACATGTGTTTAACAATGAGTAAGATGTACCATCAATTTTAATTGGCATTAAATCTGAGCAATTTCCATTCCGTAAAATTCCAATGACTTGACTCTTGGTCCTACTATTTTCATTGTAATATAATACAGATGGATCTTTATCCACATAATTGGCTTTTTTCTTTTTTTTTTCTGGTTCACCCAATCCCTTCCAGTTTTCTATTGCATCATTTTCAGCGTCGTCTGCAGAATAGTGGTCATTGACATTACTTTTTAATTCATTTTTTAAACAGTTTTTTGTAGCAGTTCTCAAATCATTTTGTATAATCTTTGATTGAATCATACAATTATCTCCAATTAATGATGTGATATGTGTGTTTACAAAACTATCGATTCGTATCGGGAGCGTTTTGTGTTTGAAAACGACGCGTTTAAGGTCCTTAAACAAACTTTCAGATGTTGCACTACTTTCTGTTAAATTTCCATATCCGAAAATCGGTGTCATTAAAGCTGACCAACAGGGTAATAATTTACAAAAACTATTAAGTTTTTTTGCAATATTTGGATCATACTGCATGTTATCGTGGTCACCAGAGTCTTCCTTTGTTTTTGCCTCGAGGAAACATGTGTTATATATCACATTAATGTCTTCATAAATTCCAATGGTTTCATATTCATCATCTGTAATTGATAAAATATCTTCTACTTCACTTTTTTCATCGTCATATTTTAAATCAATAATTTCGTCG
>NW_021760505.1:0-872 GCF_005508785.2 Acyrthosiphon pisum
TCAGAAATTCACGTTATATGCCGTTAGCTTAGAAATTAGAGTGAATTTAGACCTATTATGAAAATTAATGGCAAGAACATTACCTGTGTTTTGTTGGAAGTTATATAAAGATAAAGATATAAATATAAAGAATTTAATAATAAATAAGAAAAGCGGACAAGAACTGAATAATCAAGCTATACAATTAGAAGACTTATAAACTAAATTAAAATTACAACAGTTAAATATAATCTGAAATCTTTCAAGTATTAAAAATAACCAAATCTGAATTTCTTTTTCATTTCTATAGTTATACGATTACCTTCTGTATAGAATATGTCCCTTTTTATATTTACTGGCGTTGAGTTGTAGTTTTTGGACCTAGGTAATCTATGAATTTTTTACCGAACGCTTTTCTAAAATACTCCTTTCTGACATCAAATGCCCTATTTTCTCTTTTAATAACCTTATTCATATCTAGAAAGGATTCAAAGTTTTTAATTATATATGCAATAATTATTTTTTTTATGTATAGACTCAAATGGTAACACATCTAATATCTAATACTTATAAGTTTTCTTTAGTCGAACCAATTAAAGTATTTTTACTTAAAGATATACTAACAATTTTTCTTTGTACAAATTGTAGTGGTCTAGACGCATTTTGATTCAGTCAAAATTATAATTTTTACTATTATTTCATATTTGATGTAAAAGTATATTACAAAAATTATAAAGAAATTAGGTACCTAGTCAATTGATTGATTTAATTTTTATAATTATTATAAATAATTATTATTACAAATTACCCATTTCAAGTAAATATTATTTAGTAACTTATATTTACAAACAGAGTAGGATAAATTTGTGCAGTTAGAAAAAATCATTAAAAAA
>NW_021760506.1:0-998 GCF_005508785.2 Acyrthosiphon pisum
GTTTCTTATAGACATTTTTTTTTTTGGTAAAGGTAGATTATCCTATAAGGAATCTTGTATTACATTTTAAAATCTTAGATTTAAAAAGAAAAATTTTTATGAATTTCTAACTCGAAATAATTTGCAAATTTTCGTGATTTTTCCATATTTTGTCATTTTTTGAACTTTAAATGCTTAAAAAAAAAAACTGTGACTAACGATTTTTAATATTTTTCATTTGCCTTTGAAACAATATACTAGGAGCCTTCTATTAAATTTTCAAGCTTTTTTATCCAACAAATAAAATTTTATTGATATTTTTAGAAAAAAAACTAAAAAAAAATGGAAAATAAAAATGTCCGTAAAGAGCTCAAAATACATCAAAATATTTTGAAAATGTTATGGTGTATAGAAGATGCTAAGATAAACATTCAGTCAAAATTTCATGTATCTACGGTAATTTTTTTTAAAGTTACACCAAAAACCAAATTCAATTTTGTGAAAAATCGATTTTGCGTAAAATTCCCGTTTTTTCTTAATTTTTCTTTTGTTTTTCCCGGCGCTTTTGTAAACCACTGGGAAATTTAAATTTTGACCTCCCAATGCACCAACGATATTCACTTTCTGATCGAACAAGATACTGAAGTTGAAAATCGTAGCATTATTTCGACTACTTATCGTGTACACAGACACAAAAAAAATAAATAAAAAAAAAAAAAACACATCATTGTAAAATCAATACATTCATCGTTCCACTCAGAATCTAAAACGGGATTTAACAAATTTTGTCTATTCTGTATAAGCCATAAACGTTATATTTTTATTTGCGAAAAAAATAATATTTATGTAACATTTAGTGTTTAAAAATCTACTACTTATTTTTATTTTAGAACTTTTAGTATGGTTTTTTCTTTGAATATCAAAAATACGTTACACGACTATGCACTGTGAAGCACTGTGTACTTGAACCAATGTAACTTTGTATTTATAATATTTTCATTTTTCATTTTTATGGCATC
>NW_021760507.1:0-1462 GCF_005508785.2 Acyrthosiphon pisum
GTAGTAATTAGAGGCAGATTCATCAGCACTTGCTTTTTCACCATGCACACGTTTGAATTTTATCTCGTGTCTATTCTTCCACCTGCTTAACCAACCATCAGTAGCAATAAACTGATTGTTACCAATTTTCCGGGATAATTCTTTGGCTTTACATTTTAACATTGGCCCAGACACGCGAACACCGCGACTTGTTATCAATGAAAACCACTCACTTAAGGCCTCGTCAACTTCGGGATCTTTCCCTTCTCGTTTACGTTTTTGATTTCCAGTTTGAGTTGAATTGAAGTTTTCGCGTAAAATGACTTCTTCTTTGAGCAGTTTCGCCACCGTTGATTTCGGAACGCATAATTTTCCAGCAATTTTACGTCGTGAAGTGCCTGGAGGTAGCGATTTCACTTTGTCTAAAATCGCGATTTTTTCCTTGAGGGAGAGATCTTTTCGAGACATATATTCACGTTAAAACTGAAATGCGGGCATTGACGCGTTACATAACGCGTGCCGTTTATCGTCCATAATGATTTTTATTACTTTCGATAAACACAATACACAATCTCGTAGATAAGATATGACGAAATCCGATTAAATTTGTCGTTTTTAGATACATATTATGTGTATATTCTAACGCTATGATAAAATAAAATTGCCCACATAAACCGAATCGAGTGCCCATATTACGCGGTTAGATTTAACATTGTTAATATACATTTGTATCGGGACCAGACCTGTTTGCCCACAATAAGCGGATGCCCGTATTAACCGGTGCCCACTATAAGCGGATTCCACTGTATTATAATATACACGCTCGGAATTTATTTCGCGCGATTAAAATAATTATAGAAAAAAATTGATTAAGGGTACAAGTTATTAAAGTACATTTATAAAAAGGTTATACACTTCTTTAGATGGTCATATTATTTTTATTGTGTTGAAATTTGTTTCAGGGTAGTTCATAGGAAAGACAAACAAATAAAATTTACATAGGTATATTTAATAATATTATAATCCGTTATTGAATGTGTTATTATAATTAATAATATAAGAACTAAAATAAATGTGTAAAAAAACCTCAAAATAAAATATATTACTTCAAACAAAAATACATAATATATTATACGTAATTGAATTATTATAATTATCATTACCTAGTTATATTATATATTTAGGTAAATCTTGAATATCTTTTTGATTTTAATTCTTCATAGGGAGGGCGAGGTGTTCGATAAATATTTTTTGGGATGTCGGTATTACATTCTTTTTGTACATCAAACGGCTGTGGTGAAATTTCTTTTTCAGCTTCTTCGATAATTGTTGACATTATATCACGTTTCCAGTTATTTTGAGTTTTATTGTAAGAATTTTTTATTGTAAATCGTCCTAGTGATTTAGAAAATACAACTTTTTCTCCTAATAATGATTTTTCAGTATTATTGTTATGGTCGAGTATTGCTAATATAGATCGTAC
>NW_021760508.1:0-807 GCF_005508785.2 Acyrthosiphon pisum
ACGGATTAAATTTAAGACTTATGTCGGTTTCTTTGAATTCCATAAAGTTAGTTATATTATTTGTAATTCTACTATTTTTATACGAAGAAATTATTATGTTTGGATTTATTGATAAAAATCCCGATGCAGTTACTGAGTATTACGAAATATTAATATAATATATATTATTACTAAACTTATGATTGAAAATTGAAAATACAAATAATATAGTGTGATGTTATTGTAATATACAATTAAATATTAATGTAATCGAACAATGATCTCAACCATAATATGGCAACATAATATTATGTCGAATGCAAAAGTAGGCATGAGGCACCTAAATTAGGTACAAAATATTCAAGTTAATAACACGAAATTAGTTCTGCTGAACGTTTATTTGTTATATCGTATATTGTACACTAATTATACAAAGTACCCATATTTCAGGGCTTTAGACTCGGCCCTTATAATAGTTAATAGATAATAAAAATCGAATCTACCGTAATTAGACAGGAAAATAAAATGGAAATTTTTAAAAGCGTTCCAAAAACCAAAACCGAAAATTTTCTAAAACCGTTCTTTAAACCGATAAAATATTTGAAAAACCTTTTTTAAAACCGAAACCAAAACCAAAAAATTTAAAAAACCGGTCTTAAAACCTAAACCAAAACCAGAAAATTTAGAAAACCGTTCTCAAGAACTAAAACCGTAACCGTTAAAATTTGAAACGGTTTCGATCCCTGATTATAACGTTATTAATAGACTGTTATTATTACACCACTGAAACTCCGCAATGTCCTAATGGTGCGTTTTCTGTATAATATG
>NW_021760509.1:0-824 GCF_005508785.2 Acyrthosiphon pisum
ACTATACAATATTGAATATATTAAAAATAAATAAAACATTTTTTATATAGATCATAAAAAAACTTGAAATAGACGCTTCAGATATTAGTTGCCTTTTAATATTTTTTAAATCTATTATCAAGTATGGAACCTCTTAACAGAAAAATTCATATTTTTATCCAAAGGTGGTTTGATATGAACAAGATGAATTATGTTATTTACTTAATTACTTAATTACTACTAAAAAGTTATCTTAAGCACGTGAGATACCATTATATTACTTTATTTATACACACATACACAACTATTATAATTTGAGTTACAAAGTTGACCAATTTTTTTTTGAATTTACACCGATTTGTATTACAATATAATAATACAGTAGTAATGGCAGACTACGTCGTGACAATATAATAATTCGATTTCGAATAGGTAGGGGTTTTATGATTAGATAATTAAATATTATCTAGATTACCTATACTGTTTGCAATTATGTGATGTAACTATGTGATCAATTTGTCGTTGAAATTACGGATCAGTTCGGATTATCGGCAGCCGTCATCGCGTATAGTGCGTACGCCATACAAGAAGATAATATAGTAAGTCGTGGTATCAAACGAATAAAATGTGTAAGAATGGTTTTTTAGTGTTATTGTTAAGCATAAATACATTCGACATAAATGTGTGCACTGTGCAGTAATCAATTCACTTTGCCCACATGAATCCGGGCGGGGTACACTTTACCCGGGCAATCTCGTACAAAGCCCGGCCAATGTATGAAAAAATTGAGTATTAAAACGGTCATTCTTACATTGCCCAAATGTTCGGGCATTGTACACAGTGCC
>NW_021760510.1:0-1172 GCF_005508785.2 Acyrthosiphon pisum
TAAATTTATGTGTATATGTGTCAAAACTTCTCCTTACAACAACAAAAAAAACCAAAAACAGTTTATCATCAGACATGAGGGCATCAGAGTATATAATGAATAAAAAAATGAACTCGACAATTGTCATTTTTTCGAATTCAAATCTATTTAGAACATTAATCATTATTTTCCAATGTCTCTACTAAGCCCGGTCGTTGTGGTCGGTTATATTATTATCAGTTGTCAAGTTCAGTAGCGACTCTGCGCTATGATAATAGTATCGCAAGTATTAACTAATATAAACATTCCCGTGCCCATATCTAATTCGGACAAAAACCTAATTACGACATACGAATCACTTGTCAGTTGGTGTTCACTTATGAGGTCCAAGTTTTCGACAGTCTGTGTAATTGTGTATCACTTATGGTATTATATAGTATAATATCCTATACAGAGTGTAATAAATAGAACTTACTTTTGAAATAACTTTTGTTCTAATCAATATTTAAATTGTTTTTTTATATACAATTTATAGTCACTTATTTATACGATTATACCTAGTTTCAAATATATTATGCAAAAAATTATTTTTATATTTTAATTAGGTACTTATTTTTTAACATTGAAAATAAAAAATTTTAAATTTGATTTCAATTTTTTTAGATATATTCAAAATAGCCAATTTGTGAATCTGATTATAAAAACAATAATTTTGATAGTAAAAACATTTATGTAAGTCAAGAAGCTTATTTTTAGAATTTTTGATATATTAATATTTTTTTGAATTTGGAACGTATACGTAAGTTATTATAATAACTTCTTTCAAAATATATTTTTTGGAAATTGGCTGACATGAGTATATTAATTCTTAAATTATTTACTAATCATATAATTTTAACAATTTTTGTCATACGTTTAAGTAGCGTCATTTTTTTTTCGTCAAGTCTATCTGTTATACCTTGTATACTAATATTTATTTGTCATATTTTTTGAATAAAATATGAGAAAGTTGTTTTAAATTTTTGATAAATTAAAATTGACTATTGTATTCATTTTTATAAAATTTACCTAATACACTATAGGTCTTCAATGTTAAATTGTAATAAAACATTTTTGCTTAAAAAAGTCATAATTTCCTCATAGTTATAATTGAATTTAAATGCCAAAAAAATTCCGAGCTTAAGGCCACCCTC
>NW_021760511.1:0-894 GCF_005508785.2 Acyrthosiphon pisum
TCCCGGTTTCCAATGATTATTTTCAAAAAAAACTACTAGAAATTTCCTACCTGGTTTATAAAACCCTAAACCTGCGGTTTTATTAGAATTTTCGAAATTTAGGCATATAATTATTAAATTGAAATTATAAAAATCAGCTATTGCTGATATGTCCTCACCCTCTAACCAAATTGGTTCTTCATGTAAATTTAAATCAAGTAAATGTGATATGGTTTCTGCTGTTACATAAATATTTTTATGTGCCAGCATAACAATTTCACGTAACCTTGGCTGAATTAATATTAAATTTCTCATTTTTTCAATTTTATTGTCATTATCCGTATCCCTATTTAATGTAGTTTCATTAAGTATTTTTTCAATTTTCAATTTAACATTATCTGAAGTTCTACGTTTTTTATCGAATTTAAAAACAACTAACCCTTTATCACCTGTTAAAACTATCTGTTTATCAACAAAATTTATTTTGGCTTGGTATAATTTTAAAAAGTCTGGGCCTATTAAACTAGGTCCTACTAAGTTCCCAACTACCATGCACTTAATAGGGGATTCAATATTTTCGAACATAAAAATTGTATTAATAATACCAAGTAGTTTTAAATTAGAACCGTTTGCTGTAATTAGCTTTACGCAATCGATTGCCTTTGGAGTGATTCCTAATGGTAAATTGTCAGCATTAATTATAGACGCAGTGGCCCCTGTGTCTACTACAAAATTATGTTCTATATTATTAATTCTGCCCAGTGCACACGAATTGCGTACCAAGTCAGGTAAACGAAACTTTTTGAACGAATTGCGTCCCGGACGCAATTCATGTTACTTTTTGCCTTAACATATGTTGGTGGTTTCCACATTTTTTTTATTTTGAAAATATTTTTAAATTTTTAACAGTTTAAA
>NW_021760511.1:3262-4231 GCF_005508785.2 Acyrthosiphon pisum
TATTATTTCCATTGTCCATTAATAAAAATGCTACAAAACAAAAAATTCGAACAAGGAAGAAGGTTTGCATCAAAAGAAAGATAGTCTAGTGATGAATGTACTACATATTATCTTTAAAGTTTAAACTGTTCTAATTTTAATCTAACTTCTAGGTTCCTTATAGCTTGTAATTTGTAGAATCAAATTAAAAAAATCACTCCTATTAAAACATTTCTCTTATTTGTATCACACATTCAAATAACTTATCAAGTAATTAAGTATAATAAAACCATTCAATTATAATTTCAAGTCTGCTTGGAAATCCGTTTTTAAAAATTTAAAAACCGGTATACAAAATCGAAATTACATTTTTAATACCGGTATTGAAAAATTAAAACCAAAACCGAAAAATTTAGAAACCGGTATTCAAAACCGAAACCGAAACCGAAAATTTTAGAAACCGATATTGAAAACCGAAACCGAAACCGAAACATTTAGAAACCGGTATTCAAAACCGAAACCGAAACCGAAATTTCTTAATACCGGTATTGCTAAGTTAAAACCGAAACCGTAAAATTTAGAAACCGGTATTCAAAACCGAAACCGAAACCGAAATTATTTCAATCGGTTTCAAGCCCTGCAATTATTGTCAATTTGTAATTTAAAATTATTAATTTTATTAAAAAAATTTATAATTGCAACTCGCATAATATATAATTTACAACTTAATAAAATATATTAATATATTTTAATATACACAAAATTATGTTATCAGGAAATAGAACAGAAATGTTTGTGTTTTTGTATTGGATTATTTTTATTTTATACTGATTTAGTAATATTTACGTATAAACGAAACATTTTTAAATGTTTTTAACTTGATGGATTTTTTTTAAATCAACTGAGAAAAGCTAAGTTATTTCAACTGTAAATTAAACTAGTTAAGTTCATAAGTTGATTAAAAAAATATCTAACTAGTTAAGTTAAAAA
>NW_021760512.1:0-814 GCF_005508785.2 Acyrthosiphon pisum
ATATGAATTTGTATTTAAATAATTACTTACATAATTATACTTACTCGTTAGGTAATTATAATATCATTTAAATTTTATAAAATACTAGCTGAACCCGTGCACTTCGTTGCCCATTAAGTGTGCCAACTATATGTGACTCAAACTTTGTTCAATTCGTTATTTAATATTCGGTGTATGGTTTCAAAATTAATCTTAACTTATCCGTTGCCCGGAATAAAAATTCTGTTTCGCAGCAGTACATTGTCAGATAGGCAATCTACCTGCGGTAGATCGCGGACCCCGTGCTGTATGTACGTTAGTGTATGATTTAACTCTAAAGTATCAAAGTTATACCAAGTTTGTCGTATTCTACCTATGGTGGGTTGATATAATCAAATAATACAAAATCCTAACCTAACCTAACCGTACTAAAATCTGATGAATAAACGCAAACACATACAAAAAAATTCATTCAAATCGGTCTAACCATTTAGGAGTTCAGTCACAACATTCTGCGATTCATATTTATATTATATGAAATCAACAAACATGCCCGATCAACCAATATAATATAATGCACTGTTGCGCCACTGTTGTATTTTTCACATACAGATTTGAGATTTCCTATCTTTCCGGTGGATTTTCCTAAAATTGTATTTCGTAAAAACCTTCACCTGGGCAGTTACGAACATCTTAAAAAAAATTTGAACCAAATCGGACTAGCCGTTCTCGATTGATGAATCGTTATACATTTTTGTCTCCATTTTTATATATATAGATTTTAAAAAAATAATAATAGAAATAATCAACAAATAATAATATAAATAATCACAAA
>NW_021760513.1:0-1231 GCF_005508785.2 Acyrthosiphon pisum
ATACCGAGTACATGGCTGGCATATTTCAAGAATTTATTTTGGACTCGCTCAAGCATTATTGCGTTTTTTGTGCAGTATTAGGATCCCAAATGACAGAGCCGTATTCAAGAATAGGTCTAACAAGTGAACAGTACAATGCCTTAAGAGGAGATGTTAATTTAAACTCTGATGTTATGCGTTTAATAAAACCTAGGATTTTAAGAGATTTGCAGCAGACGCGTTCAATGTGTAAATTTGGGTTAAGCGTTGGACAAAGAACAAAACCAAGATCAGTGACAGATTTAAGTGATTCCAGAATAGTCCCATTAATTGCATATTCAAAATTAATTGAGGATTTAAGATGTGTGAAGGTCATATAATGACATTTAGCAATATTGCAATTTCGAGTTACCCAAAAAAAAAAGCTTCTTCTAACAAGTATTTCAATGCTACTTTAAAATAGCATTTATTCTTAATCGAGGCTACAGGTTTTTCTGTATTTAAAAAAAAATAACGATTGAGTTACCTATTGTATTGTTTTTTTTTTTTTTGTTATTAAAAGATTTTTATTCAATCTGTTACTAAAATAGAACAATAAGAACAATTGATGAATTAAATAAAATAAAATAAAAATAAATAACGACAGATTAGACTGAGTGTAGAGGCCTCCCAGCGGAGGTACTACGACATAAGAAGGACTAAATTAGGCTAGCAGGTCACGACACCACTGTCTTTTAAGTCTTTTGACTGGATTACCTGGGATAGTAGCAGATGAAAGATTGGAGATTAGCGGATTCTTATGGTGGGCTAGGCGGCTATTGAGACGTTTGTAGTGAGTTTTGGCTAGTTCGGAGACGGATGGTATTTTTAGGTCAGAGTGGAGAGTGTGGTTAGAGACATAGAATGGTGCTTTTAGAATGGTACGTAGAGTTTTGGATTGGAATCTTTGAATGCGGTTGATGTTGGAAATTTTGGCAGCGCCCCATAGTTGAATCCCATAGGTCCAGATGGGTCTGAGTAGGAGTTTGTAAAGCAGGAGCTTATTGGAGAGTTTCATGTGCTTTGATGTTAGAAGTGGACGAAGGAGTCGGAAGCGGT
This sequence comes from Acyrthosiphon pisum, assembly GCF_005508785.2. Lineage (NCBI taxonomy): Eukaryota > Metazoa > Arthropoda > Insecta > Hemiptera > Aphididae > Acyrthosiphon > Acyrthosiphon pisum. The sequence continues at coordinate 1,078 of NW_021760513.1, forward strand.
CGTTAAGTGTACGGGTTTTACTAATTATGTGAGGTTTCTAGGTGAGACGGCGGTCAATAAGTATACCAAGGTAACGTATGCACTGCGCACGAGGAAGTGGTTGGTTGTTGAGGTAAAGTGTTGGGCATACACCGTGACGAAGTGCAAAAGTACC
>NW_021760514.1:0-855 GCF_005508785.2 Acyrthosiphon pisum
GTCTATGTATTAGACATATATATACTTATCTATGGTATTAAAAAAAAATTGACCTATAATAGGTACCTATAATAAATTCCAAATTAATCATATCATAATATCTATTAGGTACTTATAAGTTATAACGCGTTATACATCAACAAAAAACCGTGGTAAAATCATAGATATATAATAGTATACTTTAGAAGTTTCAAGTACCCACGAATAATATTATACAATCACAACAAAATAACTTAAATAGTTATCCTAGGTTTTTAATATGTAATTTCGTCCAAATTTGTACTTAAAATGACTATAAAAATAAACTGTGTAAATGTATTTTTTAGATTTTTTGGTAACAGAATTAATTACTTACGTGGAATCTTGTTTTAAATTTTTAATTCTTAGATACAAAAATTGAACATTTTATAAATTTTTAACTACAAAATAATTTTTCAAATTAAGATTTGATAAATTTTGTCAAAATTTGATCTTTAAATGCTTATAAAAAAAAATTGTGCCTATGTATTTTTAATATTTTTCAACTGATATTGTAATAATATATCAGGAGCTTTGTATTAAATTTATACACTTTTTGGCCCAACAGATAAAACTTTATTGATATTTATAGAAAAAAAAACTAAAAAAATTTAAAACTGAAAATGTCCGTAAACAGCTCAAAAAGAGTCAAAATATTTTCAAAATTGTATGGTGTATAGGAAATGCTAATATAAACATTCAGTAAAAATTTCATGTATCTGCAGTTATTCGTTTTTGAGTTACACAAATAACGAATCGCTACATGAGAATCGAGTGAATATCCATTGTTGTAAAATTTGAATTTCAAACGATCCTAAAAATTTAATTTGACTTCCT
>NW_021760515.1:0-816 GCF_005508785.2 Acyrthosiphon pisum
TGAGTTTGAGTGTCTAGCTATCAGTCATCTCGGGTGAGAGTCGATTCCCGAACGGACAATCCGCCTACAGCGAAAAGTGCTCGAAATGTAATAAAACTTATTTAAGTATACAACTTTATGCTTCGTTAAGTATAATATTTTTAAGTAAACATACTTTACTCATAATATTTTTTAACGAATAAAGTAAGTGGTAACTATTCCAAAATATAAAAATGAATAATAACTTTAACTGTTGTTAAAGCACAGGGCTTTGAGTTACTTAAGTACTAATGTAATAAAGTAATAATTAAATCAAAAAGTACAGTTGTATATTTAATGTCAAGTGTTTAATAAACTATATTGTTAGCATATTTGTCAAACAGATATTAGTTAAACGATAGGAGCGCAGTTTAAAATATGTTTAGTCATAGCAAAAGAATAGTTCTTAAGCAGTGATCAAAGTTATACAAATAATTAGTTAAGTCAAATGACAAAAGGGAAAACTAATAAGTGAAATAAAAGTGTTGTGTAGAGAGACATGTACACATATATCAAACTTTTGTTTGTAAGTGAAAGTAAAACAAAATATTAGTTTAAGGCAATCATTAAAAATCATAACACGTAAGTTTAACGTTTATAGTCTGACTCAATGAATAGGTTAAATAAATAGGTACATTATCACTGTCCATAAGTAGTAATTAACAGTTACACATGAAATAGTTAAGTAAAACTAAAAGTGTTCTGTTGAGGTATAGTATACGTCATGATCCTCACAAAATATTATCAAATGAACAAATGCCTAACTGTTTAGTTAGTTTATGTTTCGAGCACGTGCAA
>NW_021760516.1:0-907 GCF_005508785.2 Acyrthosiphon pisum
ACATAAAGTCAAAGAACTACGTATAGTGCGTTAAAATGTTCATTAAAAATGATCGGCTAAATAATTTATCATCAAAAAAGAGGGTTCTCATTTAAAAATCAGAAATTACATTAAAAATTCCAAAATTATAATTTGAATAATTTCATTATTAAAGGACACACATTCATTATTTATGTATGTATATATATACATACATATAAAAACAAACAAACCGAATATAAACAACATTGGCTCATGTTTGAAGAAATAGTAATTTTCCTATTAATAATAATATAAGATGGTAAGTTGAAATGATTTTTGTCAAAGACAAATCGCATAAACCTATTATACCTATTACCTAATAATCAGGGCTAGGATTTATATGCAATAAAAAATTGTAAAATATGCATTTTATATAACAAAATATGCAAAAATATGCATTTATTTTTTTATAAGATAAACACTAAAATATAGTTACAAAAAAAATATTAATTTATTAAAATACATCAATGATGTCTTAAAATAATATAATTTAGAAATAAAATAAAATACAATAATTCAGAAATAAAATGTATAATTCACATTAACTACGTGCGTGTAACATGAAATAAAATTTATATTTGACAAAAAAAACCCAAGTTTTACGAAATATACTATAAAACACGCATTTTTTACATTCTTATAATCGAAATATGCAATAATATTAATTTTATTCAATATATGCAATAATATGCATTTTATCCAAAATATGCAAAAACATGCAAAATAAAAATACCACCATTTATCTCATCATGAGGTGATTCGTGGACATTACTGACAAAATCAATAATCAGAAGTAGCAAAAAAAACATGCTGTTGCATATAAATCCTAGCCCTGCTAATAATTATTGTATGATATTATTAAACTGGTATTAAATATATAGAACGG
>NW_021760517.1:0-912 GCF_005508785.2 Acyrthosiphon pisum
ATTATGTGATATTTGATAATATGTATATTATATATACAAGTTCATAGGAACATTCCTATCAGTGCTGAAGAAGTAATTAATGAATTGACTAAAAAAAAAAGAAAATTAAATTTTGTTCTATAACTTCTTGTAGAATTTAAAATAAAATGTATTGAATATATATATATGTTTTATCATTTATTAGGTATTTAAATGTGCACATACCTAGGTTTAGGTATTTTTGTTCCATAATAATTTGTTTGCAACTGATCCCCCCCCATACAAAAGTTATGTATACGCCACTGTAGTATAATACTATAGGTTTGTACTATCATAAATAGAAAATATTTTAATATATGATTAAGATATTATAGGTAGGTACACTAATAACATAATAATAAACAAGTATAAATCACAAATTTACATTAATTAGCAGACAAGTATAGCTGTAAGTATGAATATTAAGCATTGCATGAATATACGACACCACGGCCGCCCGCGAAACTCTCCTACGGATGACGTCATGCATAATAAGACGCTGCGGGGGGAATGCTTTGTTTACGTGACTATGAGGCAACCTTTATTATCTATAAACCTTGGCCGCAGCTGTTGCAGTCGCTGCCGCCGATACACCGCCGTCGTCGATACACCACCCCACCGCGGCGTATGTGCCGACCGGTAACCATTTATATATTATCATTGTTGCGATTATCGCACGTATCATTATTATATTATTATTGTTGTTATATTATTATTGTCTTGCGTTGCGCCCGGGAAGAGACGTTTTCCCGGCACAACATACGTACACTTGTTCTTGTACAATATAATAAAACTATAAATTATACACTAGTACCTATATTTCCGCCGACCGACACACACACACACACACACACACACACACACTCTCAAACGCGTATACTGCTCGTTATTGCC
>NW_021760518.1:0-792 GCF_005508785.2 Acyrthosiphon pisum
TTTAGGTATTTTTATACCAACTAAACAAATAAATATCAATACAATTTTGCATAGGTACATTTGTACACTTGTACAATAATTAAATAATTTTTCGCCTTGATTTATGTGAGCATTCTAGTCTCTATAATCGTAATCGATTAGCAAATTTCTGAGCAGTATGCAGTTGCAGTATGCACTTTACAGGAGACGGGCGACAGTGCCAGCGTTGCGCGTCGTTGCAATATTTATTATTATTAATTACTTTATCAAGAAACCTGATTTTCAGAATTAATTCCAGTATTCTAATATTGTGGTGACGGATGCGGGGTGAGGCGGGTCATTCCACTAACTACTAAGCACTGTGCGAGCTGTCCCCCACCTAGCTAGTGGAGTGGCTTTATACAATGTAGTAATGTACCCGGCGGCCCGAGGCAGTATATTTGACTGCCTTGGCTGGCGTTTTGCGCATGCGCCATTCACAATATTGTACGTGTGTACGCCGCATACCCGTATACTACCTCCTATGCATTAACACAGGCAACGCCGGTAACTGCCTTGTCGAGTGTCGATGTTGAACCTCTAGCGGTGACGGCGCAACGCGGCGCGCGCTGGTTGCAGAATTTAACTCAAACGGCTTATAAAGCTTATAAATTAAAACGTTACTGCGACGTGACTACGTGAGCCATTATCCAGTTTCATGCAAGTTGTATACGAAAAAAAAATAATATAAAATATAAATTTAGGTAAATAGAATTATGAATTATGAAAAACTAAAAAGTAAAAATTAACTAAAAAATTGCGCCCCAAAAAATA
>NW_021760519.1:0-764 GCF_005508785.2 Acyrthosiphon pisum
ATACTTGACCCTAGTTACACCTATGATGTTCATTGGATATAAAAAATACATTAGCGAAATAGTGAATATCAATTTTCAACTGTTTAATAATTACTTTTAAACGTATTACACTTGCCAACTTACAAACAACTTACAACATTTTTAAATATATATTAAGGTAATACATAGTTTCTGTAATTTTATCAAAAGTTATTGAATTACTATAAATTTAGAAATGTGGTAATTATTCTTTAGATATTGTTTATTACATATTTTAAAATAATAATAATACATTTTTAAACATCATACATTTAAACAAAAAAAAAAAAAATAACAAAAATTAATATTTAAAATTTTTTCCTTGACTTTGGACGCAAACAATTCTATTACTTTTTTTAAAATCCAATGTATCTGCTGTATCGTTTTCTATTGCAATCGTAGCAATTCAGTCAATCATTTTTGAGATATTGTGTTTCTGAGGTAATTTTTGATTATTTTGAGCTTTGAGAAACTCCTTTCTGCCGACGCTGAGGTTATTGGTATAGTTAACAAAATTCTGAGTGAAATTACGATATTAGGAAAAGCAGTAAAAAGCACCGGGCATTGTTTTTAAAAAACTGAGTGCTTCTATAGATGTAGAATCTTCTTTCATTGTATGACGAAAAATTAGTAATTCTTCATACAATTCAAAAGCAACTTTATCATATAAATCTCCATCGCTTAAATAATTTTGCAAATCTAAACAATTCTTTATTACGTCATCATTAGTTACTTTTGAAAGTTTA
>NW_021760520.1:0-1203 GCF_005508785.2 Acyrthosiphon pisum
CAAACAATTTAATGTGAATTATTTTTTTACTTAGGTATATAAATTTATAAATTTTACTTTTATTTTATAAAGAAGGCTTATCGCGACTCAAAAATGGGTCTCGACCTACCGGTTAAAGACCACTGCCATAGATAATATAGGAATGGATAGGATATAAGAACTTATCAGTAGAAAATTTAGTTATACCAGGGGTATGAAACTCCATGAATTGGCCGAATCAGGCGATTGTGGCCTTAAACACGGTCTCCAAGGGGGCATGGCATACGTAATCTATGATAAAAGTAAACAGTGAAAACAACCCGACTCCGCGCAGAATACCCTGCCTATTAGGTGGAAACGGTTTTTCCATACGGTGATAACAATGTCATCATGTCAGTGTTACGGAAACAGTTTCATTTTTTAGACTTCAGATCATAGGTAAACACTTCACCCATCAGCTTGTAATGGGCATGTATTAGAATAATAGAATGTATAACTGAAGGTATTATAAACCGCTTTTACTTATTCGAACCATACTATGCGGTTCTCCTTGTAAAAGCATTTAGCATAACAACCCATGAACACAAGACGGTGGTATTTATATTGAAGTTATTATTGGAGTTATTGAATTATTATTGAATTATTATTGAAGTTTTATTAAAGGGCATATTATTGAATTATTATTGAAGGGCGTGTTATTATTATTGAGATTTATTAAAAGGTATTATTGAATTATTGAATTATTATTGAACTTATTTTATTATTATTGTATTAAAAGGGCATTTATTGAATTATTGTTATGAGTATTGAGAAAAACGTATTAAATGAATGGTGAAGCAATTTATGGACAAAAAAGGTACATCTCCCTTGAAAGTAGCTAATTCATTGTACGACACCGGTGTAGGAAACGAATTAAACGAAACAAATAGGAAAATTGAATTATTAAGCCCGATAGAAGCCCCAATCGAATTATTAAACTCGATAGACGCTACAGCCCCGTTATTTGCCCAAGCCCAATCTCAGATAGGAACTCAGTTAGAAGTCAATCTCAGATAGGAACTCAGTTAGAAGTCAATCTCAGATAGGAACTCAGTTAGAAGTCAATCCAGAGGGAAGCCCGATCAAGGAAAAAACACGTGTAAACACATGTAGTAAGGTTATAGATAGTTTTGAATTTCAAACATTAGAATTTCCGAAAAAACAATGCTCTAGAAAAATGCCTGT
>NW_021760521.1:0-987 GCF_005508785.2 Acyrthosiphon pisum
AAATATTTTAATACGCAAGATAATATTATAGGTACCTACGTTACATTATTTAAAATATAACTTTTATTATAAAAAATTGGTTAAAAAAATTAAAATCATATACATGTTTTAGTTATATTTTATGTGTTTGGTCTTACATTGAAATGAAAATTTTCTGGTTCAAATGTCAAATATTCATCGTAGATGTGTTGCAGCACAGGTTTCGGCCACACTTGTCCATTGGTCATTTTTACAGTTGGTCCCACATTTTGGTTGAACGATTGTGGTACGGAGAATAAGAGAATAGAACAAACAACGAATGAATTGGTAATTAAATTATTATAATGCATATTGTCTGATTGCAAATCACAATATACTATTATAAGTGTGTCATGTGACAACGCTCGCAGTGAATTGAATATTAGAATTTACAATTTAGTGTATTAGGTACAGTATGTATATAACGGTCATAATACTTATAGTAAGTTAATATAATAAACGTCCACCGGCTACTGAGGCTATTGAGTCAATGCGCCACCTAAACTCGACAACAATAAAGATAAACTAATAATAATATGTATATGTATAATATGTATACTCTCACAGATTACATAAAATGCTATACAATAGCTAGTGATATACTGGTTGGATATTTACCCAAACTATGATAAATTATGATAAAATCGACTTACGAAGCGACTATATAAAACAGCTGTAAGAAATATAATACTACGATATTATCGTAGCTATATGCACTATATAATTAATAATTGTATACTATTTTATATCTATATCACAGAATATGTGTAACTTTATACCGAAGTGTTTCTAACCGTATTACTATAATACGTGTATAAATACGGTTCATTATAATACTAATTAGTAGTTACCAATGTTTGGACTTTGAGAGCTACAGATTATTGTTTGGCTATAGTCGTTTCAATGTGTTACCAGGTCCGTAGGTCACCTTATCAATACAGGATATAATTGGCAGAAAACCGACAGCTA
>NW_021760522.1:0-787 GCF_005508785.2 Acyrthosiphon pisum
AATAAAATAATAAACACAAAACAAATTATTTTTTTACTTATAAACTAAATCAATTCTCCTATTTTTGGGAATAAATTGTCCGACCACTTCATCATAAAGTGTAAGTTTTTTTTAACTCTAAATCAATAACTTTTTTCAATCGACTACATTGAAAACGATGAATGACAAATTTTGTTCTAGGGATTTTCTAGGTGATGATCCTTTTAAGGGGATCAAAGCACTCGTATTTTTCATACGTTTTATACAAATAATAAGCTGTGATGAATTACATATACTTAGGAATGTCTGATTTTAATTTTTTATGCATGTATAAACTCATGAAAAACAGCGAAAATACAAAATAAAAGTTTTGCCTTAGAACCAATTAATTATATGTACTTGGAATGCATTGTTCATTGTTCAACCCATACTATCTAGACTTTAATCAATTCGATACGATGAACTTACAGGACACCACACTATAGGTACATAGTTTACATAATAAGAGGCTTAACGGTATCTGATTATAAGAGATACGAAAATGATGTATTAGAAACCTACAGTAAAGGCACTAAAAAGTTTCCAATAATGCTAACAAAAATATTTTTTTTTATTTTTTTTATTTTATTTTCAAACATTACTAAATGATGCAGGGAAGTCGTATAATGAATTTCTGGGGGTTCTTGATTTAATGCATCTCGAAGACGTGATGTCCCGCGTTTGCCGAATACGTCGTCAGATTGGTTCGCCAATTTTAGTGTATTATAATTGTATAACTTATGCCCATTTTATTTTAAGCGATGAAGAA
>NW_021760522.1:3051-4360 GCF_005508785.2 Acyrthosiphon pisum
AAGTGTTAGACGTTAGTAATATGTATGATTGTGTGCTTTAAGAGACATCCATTTTTGAAAATATTATCATTAATATTATTAAAGAACAATTAGCAGTATAAAACTATAAAGTCATCACTCATACTCATAAAAATATAAGCAGAGAGTATATATAGTTTACAACTAATTATGTCTTACTTGTTTTTATTTACAAAACGTCTAATTAAAAATAAAAGTTAAAAATAATTACTCTGGTGAACACCTTCAATCATAAATATAGCTATCTAAATATGTACAGATTTAGGTTTTTAGTTTTTAAGTACCAGATATATTGTGTAGAAATTAAGCGGTACATTTGCAACAACGTACAAATCATTATAAAGTGATTTGAGTTTATCATCATAGGCTCCAGCCAACATGATTGCCATTTTTTTATCAACCAACAAGTTGTGGAAATATCTTATCCTATTTGTTTCTATTGGGTTTACGAGTGTTTGCTATAAATAATTATAATTTATAATTAGTAAATATAGTTGATTAATATCAAAAAAGCCAAGATCCAGAAACATAGTTATTGTATTCATATTTTTCTCAATTAGTATGATAATATAGTATAATAATAATTAATATTTAATTGTTTTTATTAAAATAATATAATTATTACTTGTAGACGTGTATCTGGAACAAGCTCGAAATATGATACACGATTTGACCAAGGAATAAATTGTTTTGGTTCAGGGTCGATGAAATAATTTAACACACTTCCTGATGATGAAATTGTAATGGTTTTAAACCCTGATAACCACCATTTGGAAAATTCAACTCGCCAATCAATCAACTATATAATATGTAAATTACCAATTTAGCATAATGATCACAAAGACACAAAATATAATTGATATTATTATTATAAATGTTTAAGGTATAATAAAATATATTAAATACAATTTTATTAATTGTATAAGTATGCGCTAGCTATATTAAGAAATAATACTAATTATAGGCACCTGATCTGGAAATATTGCTGAACCAAACGCCCAAAGACAAGCGAACACAAAATATGTTCCGTACACATCCCTAGCAGTTTCCGGCGGACAATTGATGGGAGGCGAAAGACAATCGAGTAACGTACACAACATTTGTTTGTGCATTATTTCCGGTATGGGTGTTACGATTTTGAATTTCGTTTTAAGCACTTCCAAACAGATGGGCACATATTTATTTAACAGTACCAGAAGAGCAGCTTTTTCGGTTGCATTATCACTAGTGCCAATCCAGCTAGTAACATACGGATTCCATCCATGATCAGTATGGCTTAAGTAAAGTACAC
>NW_021760523.1:0-916 GCF_005508785.2 Acyrthosiphon pisum
CATGGCTTAATTTTTAAAATATTTCTACTCATTTGATTTATATACGTTTTTTTGCTTTGAATACTGATAAAAAGTAGTTTGATTTGTCAAAAATCTTAAAAATGTAATATAAGGTTCCTTAAATGTTTATGGTTTGGCTATTTAAAAATATTAAAGCTTCATTGGTGTGAGTTTTTTTTATTGACATTATGTAAAGTTCAAATTTAGGCGAAATTAGATATTCTTTTAATTTTTTTTTTTTGAACTTTTATATTTAAACAATCTATCTATTTTGAACAATAAGCTTAAATTATATGAAAGAAGTAAGTTTAACTGAAAAGCTTGATAGTATAAGTATGAATAAATTAGATACCTATTTAACAAAGAATAACGATTTTAGTTATTTTTAGATTCTGAGTGGAACGATGAATGTATTGATTTTACAATGATGTGTGTGTTTTTTTTTTATTTTTTTTTTGTGTCTGTGTACACGATAAGTAGTCAAAATAATGCTTTGATTTTCAACTTCAGTATCTTATTCGATTGGAAAGTGAATATCGTTGGTGCATTGGGGAGGTCAAAATTTAAAATTCCCAGTAATTTTCAAAAGCGCCAAGAAAAACCAAAGAAAAATTAAGGAAAAACGGGAATTTTTACGCAAAATCAATTTTTCACAAAATTGAATTTTGTTTTTGGTGTAACTTTGAACAAAAAAAAAATGACCGTAGATACATGAAATTTTGACTGAATGTTTATATTAGCATTTTCTATACACCATAACATTTTCAAAATATTTTGACTTATTTTGAGCTCTTTACGGACAATGTCAGTTTTCATTTTTTTTTTAGTTTTTTTTCTAAAAATATCAATAAAATTTTATTTGTTGATTAAAAAAGCTTGAAAATTTAATAAAAGGCTCCTAGTATATTGTTTCAAA
>NW_021760524.1:0-1065 GCF_005508785.2 Acyrthosiphon pisum
TTCAGAATCGCTTACACGTGTGACTGCTTACTGTTTATTAATTCATGATCGTATTGTAGAAATATGTACCTTTTACTAGAGAAGTAAGAAAACTTGTGTAAATATAATTAAGAATTAATTTATAACACTAAAAAAAAAAAATATTATTTAATAATTTGTGTTTTTACTTGAAATAATTTTTTCAGTTTTAAGATTTCCTAAAAATTTGATTACGTTAAATATTTTACGAGGTAGAATTTCGTAGACAATCAGTGTGAAATGTGTTACACGGTAAAATAAAAGTCTCCAAGGGGGACATTCCCCCTTGAAAAAAAAAAATTACCGTGGAAAAGCTGGCTGTGAACATACAAATATATACTACTCACAGATGATGAAAGTATGATAGTAACATAGTGTTATACCTGTTATTAACTTACAATATCTGGTCGCATGAACATAATCATTAAGTGAGACACACACACACACACACACACACACACACACACAAATACATATAATATAATATTCAACTTTGTTTTCATAATAGATTGTATATTCGTAAATGTTCATAGAAAATACCTTCTGAAGATAATGATTTACTACGAAATACAATGGGTTTAGTGTACAGATGGCACCAGTTCCAGTGGTCTGTGAAAAGGCCCCATGTCACGATTGTTTACTCGATCGTTTCATGTGTCGCTAAAATAGCTCGTTAACATTCTTAGTAAATCTAAATTCGGTTATCCGATGACTTCAACGTGGTGAATTAAATACAGTCTATTCAAAACATATCATAGTGGATCAAAATATTTGGAAAAATTAAAAAAACTACAACTATAAATTACAGAAAAAAAAAATGCAAACAAAAGAAAATTTAAAAAATATATATATATATATACTAATGTTTCAATGTTTCAATGTTTTCATAGAGTATAGATTACATATTCTTTTAACTTGAAAAAATAATAAAATACCTGATTTATATTTATATTTTTTCACAAATATCGCTAAACAAAAAAATTAACTGTATAAAAAGTGAATTATGTTGTACAGTGTATTCAAATAATCAATCACTGATATTATCTC
>NW_021760525.1:0-776 GCF_005508785.2 Acyrthosiphon pisum
GAGTGGACGATGATGTATTGATTTTACAATGATGTATGTTTTTTTTTTTATTTTTTATTTTTTTTTTTTTTTTTGTGTCTGTCATCACCTTTTAGGACAGTAAAAGTGCTTGTATTTTCTTCAACAGTACCTTTTCTGATAGGAAAGTGAATTTAGTTGGTACTTTGGGGGGTCAAAAGTAAAATTTTTCCAATAGTTTTCAAATGCGCCGTGAAAAACAAAAGAAAAATTAAGGAAAAACGGGAATTTTTACGCAAAATCTGTTTTCGAGAAAATTGATTTTAGTTTTTGGTGTAACATTAAAACGAATGACTGTAAATACATGAAATTTTCACTGGTTGTTTATATTTTCATTTTCTATACATGATAAAATTTTCAAAATATTTTGATTTGTTTTAAGCAGTTTACGGACAATTTCAGTTTCCAATTTAATTAGTTTTTATTTCTATGAATGTCAATAAAACTTTATTTGTTGAGTAAAAATACTTGAAAATTTAATACAAGGCTCCTATTATATTGTTACAAAGACATTTGAAAAATATTAAAAATCCTTAGTCACAGTTTTTTTTTACTAGCATTTAAAGTTCAAAAATTAACAAAATATGGAAAAATCACGAAAATTACCTAATTATGACGAGTTTATAATTCGTAAAAATTTTTCTTTTTAGAACTAAGATTTTAAAATGTAATACAAGATTCCTTATAAGATAATCTACCTTTATTAAAAAAAAAAAATGTCTATAAGAACTCAAATTAAATTTTTATGAGCGTTTGAA
>NW_021760526.1:0-822 GCF_005508785.2 Acyrthosiphon pisum
GATGTCGCTCAGCTGTACAGTAGATTACAAGTGGGTCATTGTATAATAGATTGTATTAGACTTGAATTCAATGATTATAATATCATTGTATAAGAAAAACGATTTTGAGCGGAGACGGTTTGTCAGTCTGGATATTTTATATTTTGTTATTATTTATTTTATCATGTAAGTTGAATTAATATTAAAATATTATAATTTTTTATTCGTTTCTATGGTGATAAACAAATCGTTAGAAATTAAAATTCCATTTTTAGCGTTTTTTCGTAATTTTCCGGTGGTTTTTCCCGTGGCATTAAATAACTATTGAGAAAATCGAAAAATGACCTCTCTAAAGTACCGTCTTGATCCAATTTGCTAAAAGATAATTTACTATAATATGTTGAAATCAAAGCACTCCTCTGGAAGAAATTTTGTATACAGGATATAAAAACAAAAAAAAATAAAAAAATAAAAATAATCCCCATTGTAAAACCAATAGCTTCCTCGCTCCGCTCAGAATCTAAAAAAAAATAGATGTCCTACTAAGGGAGGTGCTTAAATAACAGGAATTTTGAAATTTACGATGGAAATGTTTGTTTGTATATATTGAATTATAGGATGTCTCAAGATCAAGCCACGGTTTTGCTGGACCAATTTTTTGCATTGTGACTCGATTTTCTAATAGAATCAATGTTAAAGATTGAAGAAAATACAATTGATGCTAAGGCAAAAAGAAAGGTGCATACTGAAAGACCAATTATAGATTCATAGATTTTTATTTTTCTAATTTCTTTTTTGGTCTAACAAACACAAAATTTGGTAAAAACATAAAAAAACATTTAG
>NW_021760527.1:0-3004 GCF_005508785.2 Acyrthosiphon pisum
TAATAAATGTACATTTTTTTTTTATTAAATACCGATTTTTTATCATTTTAATTTAATATAAATTTTTTAAATACAAATTTTTATCAAATATACCTTTAAAATTGATTATATTTTATAAATCTCTATAGGTTTTTTATCAAATACAAATTATTTTTTTAAATACTGATTTTTATAATTTTAATTTATTAAAAAAACCTTTATATTTTTATTGTATCCACAAAGCAGGGTCTGTCCAACTGGTGAAAGTGCGGGGCCCAGACGGCAGGAATTGAGCACTAAATATTGGCGTCGGAAAAAGTTGAAAATGTCAATTTCCGACCATGGGTGGGGCGGGAGACATGTCCCTAGCCCACCCATAGTTTTTTGGATTTTGCGGGGGCGGTAATTGAGCAGGAATTCCGGAAGTGGCGGCAGGAATTGGCAGGAATTGAGCACTAAATATTGGCGTCGGAAAAAGTTTAAAAAGTCAAATTCCGACCATGGGTGGGGCTGGAGAAACGTTTCCCCCGCCCCACCCACTGTTTTTTGGCTTTTGCGGGGGCGGCTTTTGAGCAGGAATTCCGGGGTCTATGGCAGGAATTGGCAGGAATTGAGCACTAAATATTGGCGTTGGAAAAAGTTGAAAAAGTCAAATTCCGACCATGGGTGGGGCTGGAGAAACGTTTCCCCCGCCCCACCCACTGTTTTTTGGCTTTTGGGGGGGCGGCTTTTGAGCAGGAATTCCGGGGTCTACGGCAGGAATTGGCAGGAATTGAGCACTAAATATTGGCGTTGGAAAAAGTTTAAAAAGTCAAATGGGTGGGGGTGGGGAAATGTACGTAATTTTTTATTCTTTCTTGATTAATTGGTATACCCTTGTATTTTGTATTAAGTCTACAAGGTATAATTGTTTGATCTATATCGTTTTTTTGGTGATTATAAGACTTCAAATGAGCAGACCAATTTTGGTAACCAATTGTTAAATTACATTTATCACAAGTTTCAGCAGGATATGTTTTTTTACCCTACTTGAAGTTAGGTTTAAGTTTTACCTCAGATTACGTTCAGTGAGGTGATGAAAAAAAAGGTTGGTTCGTTGGGGTAGATTTTTTGGGTGGTTGGGGTGTAGAACTTTCAGTGGGTTTTTTAGAGGTTAGGTTAGGTGATGAAAAAAATGTTGTGGGGTAGGTTTCTTTTGTGGGGGCAGAGGAAGAACAAAATGGGGAAGAACAAAATTTCGGAGTCGGATAGTCTATAATATTATGGTTACCTATACATTATATATACCTAACTAATTGTTATTTTGTCTTTTAAGAATTAACAAACATTATTCAACTTAAGTATTTCAATAGCTAATAATATCTTATTACATTTTTGTCTTGTAATATTTCCCCCTATTTTATTATTATCTCCATTAGATATTTAGACCTAAAATAGACATCTTATAGATCTGAAATGTTTACTGAGTTATTCATAGTATACCGTATAAAGGGGGAACTTCGATAATTTGTTACTGTTTTATGACAATTTTACTTTTTATTTTATGGATTACTTCTGCAGTATTAACGATAAAACTCTCAAAATTTAATATTAGTCAAAGCTAAAAAATAGCTGTGACTATTACATTGGTATTGTTTATTAATTTAATTTAATTCTTATAATAGTTACAGAATTTGTGTGCTTAATAACTTGTGCCTAATAAATATAGTATAAAGAAACCTAGTATACCTAGGTATTATAAATACACATTCAAACTGATACTAACGTTGTTGATGAACAGTTCTGTACCTATAGTACCTACCTACATTACATTATTACACAATTTGTGTACCTAATAAAATATTTAAAGACCAATATGGGCTACTTATAATACTATAGTATCTAACTTACCTATCTACACTAATATTTAATACAGTATGTGTAGTAATAAACACTGACATTCACAACGCTGTCGATGAACAGTTTTGTGCCTATATAGTAATTAGTAGGTATATAACATTACATATAGTTGCACAATTTGTGTGCTTAATTAAATATATTATCACCAATATAAGCTACTCATGGTTAAACTGAGTGGCTATTTAATTACTTTGAATATACAAAAACTATTGCACCTAATATATAGTAATAGTATCTATATATTATCTGTAGGAGTATTTGAACGTTGTCAATAAACATCTACCTGACCTTAAATATATTATGAATAAAGGTTTGGCTATCAAGGACAAAATAATATATACAATAATATCATTCCATCCACCCCAACTTTAGAATTCTATAAACAAAATTGTCCCAACATAATATATCAATGTGTAGACTGTAGATACTTAAAAGTTTTCAATTTTATGTATTATATTACTTATAAGTTGTTGTGAACCCCTGTCTGTATGCTATACGCAGTATGAGATATAGTAATAGTATAATATAGTATAGTGTGTAAGCATATTAATGTGTGAACAGACAGAGTCACGCGGTCTTAAGGAATTCGCTGTGTGGACAGTTTTGAGCCCGAGCGAGCCCCTACCGTGTCTCGCTGTCTGTGTAATAGTCAGTGTAGTCCTGGCAGACCATCTAGCAGAGCCTCTATTGTTTTCTTAAGTCTAATAATTATTCTGTGCAACTAAATTTCTTTTAAAATTGATTATATTAATAAAGTATTAATGACAACTCAAACACCTCGTATTTATTTACTAACGAACAAACTCGGTTGTAGAGACGTCCATAACATTTTTGGTGGCAGCGGTGGGATCCGTAGATTCCAGTTCGTTAAACAATAAGTTAGTTAATGCCGTGTAATTTCGAGTTAAAGTAAATCTATGCTTATAATATAATTAAATACAAGAAGAAAATCCGAAGCGTCCAAAAAGTCAAAAACATCGAGGTACCTATACAGAAACTCCAGTGTACAAGACGACAAGGAAGGGAGCACGCAGTACCGCCGTACTCGTAGCGCCGCCCGAACGAATGGTTAGTAGCGCACGCACGCACACGATCGCGAATCCGAAATACGAGCACATAGCCGCTG
>NW_021760528.1:0-981 GCF_005508785.2 Acyrthosiphon pisum
ATAATGCTGTAATATGTTATAAAATATGTATTTATTTTTAAATATTACTTAAATATGCACTTAAAATGTTGTTTAAAAATATGTTAGTTGAGCAATTGTGGTATGGTTTGCTTTTTCCAAAGCCTCGGAATGAAGTAAAAATGTTTGACTTGGTCGATCTATTTCTAATGTACCGACAATTAAATTCGTTACATATCGTCCCTCACAATCGGTAGTTTCGTCGATTGAAATACAGATATTATGATCCCCAATTGAACTTCTTATGTTGTTCATAGTTTCAGAGTAGCATTTGTTCACATAATTCGTTCGTAAGGTCGACTCATCTGGTATGTGTCGTTTAGTATATTTTTCTTGGAAAGCGCGAAGAGATGGATTTTATAATTTAAATAAAGGAATATTTGCAGAAATAAAAGCTTGGCAAATATCTTCATTAAAGTTATCCACGTTCGTATTAGAAATGAAAGTTTGTTTTTTATTTATTAAATGTGTTTCTTTGAGTTTTAAATTGTTCTTGTGTTTATCACGTGATAAATGTTGGTCTACCAAAAACTTTATAGTCGCGTTAACTGGAATTTCACAAATATTGCAATACAAAATTGAACCATCGGTTTTAAAAATATCTTTATGATCGTTTACGTATGTCTCTAAACAACTCCTAATTGGAGTTTTTACTTTAGGCATTTTAAATTTCCGAATTAAAATTATCATCAAACGCAAGACACGGACTGACATCGAAAACTGACCGTCTAACACTAGAATTCTATTATATGAGCAACGTTATAGCAACTATATATATATGTTACATATGACTATATGATGTATGTAATATTATCTTTGGAAATAACGACCGGTGTCAATTTTATCGATATAATGTGTCTGTGAACGTGAAAATACGACGAAAAACGAATATATGTGTTATAAATAATAATATGCACTTTAAAACTACAAATATGCATTCAATATGTATTTAATAGATAAAAA
>NW_021760529.1:0-1320 GCF_005508785.2 Acyrthosiphon pisum
TAAAATTACCTATAAAAATAAAATTCATATGACAAAATGCTACTATAGTATTTATTTAAACATGGGTAGATACCTAATTTTTAATAGTACACATAACAGAATCCAATTTTCTGAATACCGTTTATTTTTTGGATTTGGCACTTTACTTGTATTAATTATTTCCTGAATTAGAGTTTTCTGTGAATCATTCAAATTATTTAAAGCAAATAGTTTATTCAGTGAGGTATCAGATAAGTTTTCAGTTTGTTTTTTGAGTTTTCCTAAATTTGTATTTAAATTTTCAATTGTTGACCGAAACCTAATAATTAAATAAAACAATTAATTAATAAGAATATAAAATTTGTAAATAATTCAAATATACCTATTGTTTGATTTTTTAAATTTTTTTTTCTCATTTATCATCTTGTTTAGTATTGACCGTCGATTAGGTGTAAGTGTAGGTCCAATTTGTTTCTTTTGTTGCAAAAGTGATCTCCTTTTATAACTTCTAAAGTATGGATACAAACTTTCACAACGGTCACAACTTTTTTTTATATTAGTAAATGTACAACACTCTTGATGACGCCATAATGTATTTTCCAGCTTAGCTGTTTTAACATATATTCCTAAGTAAACATTTTTATAATGATTAGGTGAGTAATTATTATTATAATTTATAAAATTGTTATACATTTGTGTATTTAAATAGTAATTTACCTGGAAAATTATGAACACTAGGGCCTCCCTGACAAACTTTCTTAGAATTAAAACATTCAATTGTTTCTGTTATTATGTTTAAATTCAAAGGATACTCTAAGTTATTCAATTCTAGAAGCTCTGGTTCAATTCTCTTTTGGTTGACATAAAAATCTATATCTAGGTTTTTATTAAAAACTATTTGTCTTTCAATTATAAGTTCTAATTTGTCAAGATTAGCTTGATACTTTGGCAAATAGAAGGTAAATGCTTTTTCAGTTTTATAAGACACCCAACATGGTGGTAAAATCATAACTTTAAATATTTCCAAAAATTCATCATAATAAATTGTATTCTAAAAATGAAACAAATAATATTTGTATAATAATAGTTTATTTTTTTAAATTTATAATTATACTTTTGTTTTTGTAACTACCTACATTTATAGTTTGTTTAGAAGAAATTAAACGAATTCGTTTGTTTTCCAATTCTCCATCTATATCATCAATGCCATGTTTTTTTAGTACTCCTGTGGCCTTTTAAATTAAAATATATATATTATGTTATAGTATTTAATTTTAATAAACATAGGTACAATAGGTACATATTAAATTATCATTACTGATGGCTCATGTTTATTTAATA
>NW_021760530.1:0-752 GCF_005508785.2 Acyrthosiphon pisum
CAGAATTAAATATTTACGTGAAATCTTGTTTTAAATTTTCAATCCTTAGATATAAAAGTTGAACATTTTATAAATTTTTAACTACAAAATAATTATTCAATTTTAAATTTGATACATTTTGTCAAAATTTCAACTTCAAATGCTTATAAAAAAATGTGTGCCTATGTATTTTTAATATTTTACAATTGCTATTGTAACAATATATCAGGAGCCTTGCATTAAATTTTCACGCATTTTTACCAAACAAATAAAATTTTATTGATATTTATAGAAAAAAAAAATTAAAAAAATTGAAAATTGACAATGTCCGTAAGCAGCTCAAAAAGAGTCAAGTTATTTTCAAATTTTTATCGTGTATAGAAAATTCTAATATAAACATTCAGTGAAATTTTCAAGTATCTACAGTCATTCGTTTTTTAATTAAAATAAAATAAGAAAATCGTTACGTAAGAAATCGAGTGAATATCAAATGTTGTAAAAATATGAATTTCAAACGCTCATAAAAATTTAATTTGAGTTTCTTATAAACATTTTTTTTTTTTGATAAAGGTAGATTAACCTATAAGGAATCTTGTATTACATTTTAAAATCTTAGTTCTAAAAAGAAAAATTTTTACGAATTATTAACTCAAAATAATTTGCTAATTTTCGTGATTTTTACATATTTTGTCAATTTTTGAACTTTAAATGCTAATAAAAAAAAACTGTGACTAAGTTTTTTAATATTTTTCAAATCTCATTGTAACAATATA
>NW_021760531.1:0-1525 GCF_005508785.2 Acyrthosiphon pisum
TGAAACTTTTTGTACTACTTAAACAGTATCCTGTGGTGGTACAAACTTCTATTTTTCAAATGAGAACTTCTCTTCATTTCTACTGTAAATTATTAAGTGGATCTTTTTTTTGAAAATTTTTTTGATTTACCTATAGGTAATTCAAAATCCGAACGAGTAGTTTTAAAATTATTAAAATGTTTATACTAAAAAGAATATACATTAAAAATGGTTATGTATAAAAATATAAAGCTAATATACCTATTATAATATTAGATGTACAGCATACGAGCATAAATAAAAGCAAATAGTAAATTAATTGACTAACATCTAATATTATAAATGACTAACCAAGTCAAATAATGCATATTTCAACTATACAAAAATGAAAAAAATTAATATGACAAGAAGCAAATAGAATTAGTTAATAGTATAGTTTATAAAACTTAAAAACTATCAAAATAGTTATATAACGTAAAAAAAAGTTTTTATTTAATTTTAAAAACAAATTTTCTTCAATATATTATATACCTACCACCAAGGCTGGGCATTAACGAGTTAAAAAGTTAAAGTTAAGTTAATAAGTTAATTTTATATTAACTTTTTAACTTTACTAGTTAATTTTGGCTTTTCATTAACTTAACTGTTAACTTACTAAATTTCTTTTTTAATTAACGTGAAATTAACGAGTCAATTTTTCATTTCAAGAAGTATAAGTTAAGTTAATTTATTTTGTTTTTAATTTTATCATATTTCAATACTTCAGTCAATTTCGTTTTCATGTCAAAAAATATTTACCGTGAATTGTAGTAAAAAAAGTATATAATTCGAATTTAACTAATATGGAAACACTGTATAAAATATAAACACTATAATCTATAATTTAGTTTTGGGTTGGAAAAAAATTAAGTACGTTAGCGTTGTATAAACAAATTAACTTTTTTTTAACTTAATAAAAAGTTAACAAAAAGTGTGTATTAACTTTTAACTTAACTGAGTTAACCTATAGTTAAATTAACTTTTAACTTTTAACTTTTTGTTATTGGTGCACATTAACTTAACTTAACTGAGTTAAAAAAAATCTTTAACTTGCCCAGCCTTGCCTACCACCATTGATTATAAAATACTTGTAGTATTTAGTATTTATCTATAATCGATGGTACCACACATAATTTATAATTTAAAAATGTATAATACGAGCCCACGGGGGATATGCCCTTAACACAGGTTTGCCACTGGACGCACTGGTTAATAATAACTAACGTATAAGCAATACCCGATAGAAGTTTTTAATCCATATTAATATTAAGCATTATTACAATACTACCAGACAAAAATAATAATTTATTACTACCTATATAGAGATACTATTAAGACTATTAGGTACTTATTACTAATTTATGCATGTCATAATATTGATTAGTACCATAATAAGATTGTATTTAAAATAATTAAAGCTTATTCATTAATTTAAATTAATTATATCGAGTAAATATTATTAAAATTAAAAATAAACATATTTGCCATATAGCAATCAACATTCATG
>NW_021760532.1:0-815 GCF_005508785.2 Acyrthosiphon pisum
GGTGGGTAAGTGGATGTCGCTCTGCTGTACAGCAGGTTACAAGTGGGACACTGTATAATGGATAGAATTAAATTTGAATTCAATGATATAATATCACTGTATAAGAAAAACGATTCTGAGCGGAGACGGTTTGTCAGTCTAGGTATTAGACATAGGTACCTATTATAGGTATACTTATCAGCTATAGTATTAAAAAAAAATTGACCTATAAATTATAATAGGTATCAATAATAAATTCCAAATTATTCATATCACAATATCCATCAAGTAACGAGTTATACATCAACAACAAACCGTGTTACTGTCATAGATATATAATAGTATACTTAAGAAGTTTCAAGTACCCACAAATAATATTATACAATCATTACAATCACAACAAAATAACTAAAATAGTTATTCCAGGTTTTTTAATATGTGATTTCGTCCAAATTTGAATTTAAATTACTATAAAAATAAACTGGGCTTATGAATTTCTTAGAATTTTTGATAACAGAATTAAACATTTACGTGGAATCTTGTTTTAAATTTTCAAGACTTAGATATAAAAGTTGAACATTTTATAAATTATTAACTAAAAAATAATTATTCAATTTTAAATTTGATAAATTTTGTCAAAATTCTATCTTTAAATGCTTATAAAAAAAAATTGTGCCTATGTATTTTTAATATTTTTCAACTGCTATTGTAACAATGTATCACGAGCCTTGAATTAATTTTTTACACTTTTTGGCCAATAGGTAAAACCTTATTGATATTTATAGAAAAAAAAAACTAAAAAAATTGAAAACTTACATGTCTGTAAACAGCTCAAA
>NW_021760534.1:0-1153 GCF_005508785.2 Acyrthosiphon pisum
GTCTGGTTGCCTGACAAGTACTATAGTATTTGCAATCAATGATAATATTTACACTGGAATGAATACGTAATTATGACGTATTTAGTTATAGCGTCTCCACTTCATAACACATTTTCCAAATGATTTGTGACCTGATTTTTTAGAGTTTTTGTAACTTCATCGTTTATAAGTTGAAACTATTTTCTCAATGAGGGGCTAACTTCATGCGTGTCCCACCCACCACATTAATCAAATTGATTGAAATTTGTTGTTTTACTTTTGATTTGTAACTATTTGTAATTATTTGAAAACATATATTCAACAGTATTTTACATTTAATTAAAAATTGTTTGGATTTTGTTTATTAAGTATATTATTAATACTATTATCATAGGTGAAACAAGTAAAAACGGTTCAGGTTAGTCAGGCCATGGCCTGATCTAATACTGTGTGGATAACATACTTACTGACTATACATACCCTAAAATACCCAAATTACTAAAAGTACTAAAAAATCTCTTAAATCGGTCAAATCTAAATAAAAAATCAATGCTCTAAAAACTATCACCAATTTTACTTCTTCAACCAATAACACATAATATAAATTAAATAACAATATAATATTTAAATATATTATTTCATACCTGTGAACAAAATTAAATCGTTATTCTTCGTTTAAATATCTAATTTCCTCCAAATTTCAACTTAATAAATAACTAAAAAAAAACTATGTTTATATATTTTTTGAAAATTTTCAGTTACAGTATGAACTACTTACATGGAACCTATTTTTAAATCCTTAGCTATACAAATTTAACATTTTATATATTTTTAAGTTTTTAGTTGCAAAATAATTTTTATATTTTCAATTTTATAAACGCGGTATAACGATATCTAATATCATATTAGATAGAACTATAGAAGACGTATAGAATATAATAGAAACGACACTCAAACAGCGATCGATTTAATTACATTTACAATAATTGCTTTTCTGGAGGCTCCATCATCCACATGATGTTATAATAAATAATTATATCTTATAATGTATATGATATAATATATTTTTCAAATTTCAAATTGAATAATTATTTTGTAGTTAAAAATTTATAAAATGTTCAACTTTTATATCTAAAGATTGAAAATTTAAAACAAGATTCCACATAAGTAGTTA
>NW_021760535.1:0-955 GCF_005508785.2 Acyrthosiphon pisum
ATTGGGTTTTTTGGTTACAGCCATGGGGAGGGTTTCGTTAGATTCGTCCTAATCTCCCCTATCCATGGCTGTGCTTTGTTAAGTCGTTAACCACTTTGAAATCACTCATATTTAGTAGTACAGTTCTGGTTACTTTGATTACTTATATGGCGCGTTATGATTGGTCGATATTGTGTAGTCCTGAAAAGGACTGTTTTAGTTAGTGGTGTACCGTTACACACTCTAACATATTTAGCATATCTCATTATTTAATTGCTTTCTTTAGTGATTACAAATTATTATGATACAGATAAATAAAAGCGTACCTAAAATATCTCTTTGTGGAAACCATTTCCCTATTTTGACATTTTGTGGTAAGTCTCCTATATCTGGAACGTCGTACTTCCATAGTACTCTTTGAGGTATCTCTGCCAATGCTCCGACGAACGCTTTCTGCAAATACGCTGGTGCTGTTTCCAACCGAATTACAGATCCTAACGTAAAGAATATAACACCGTTCGGAGAGTCATTGATATACTGTTCAATATCCTAACAAATAAAAATAATAAAAAATTTTAATTTAAGAGGACCCTACACATACATTTGTTGTCTACGTCTTACAAGTGCGTAACATACCAAATGTACGCTCAGGAGAACGTGTTTAGCTCCGTTGGTTTAAAAATTGGAGTGAATTGACCTATATTGAAAGTTGATGGTAAGTACATTATTTGTGTTTGTATTTATGTTTTTTACGATAGTTCAATTTTTTAGTTAGTTATGTATAAATAATATAACGTAAATTAAAAATACTCATAAATAACTTAAAAACTGAATCATCGTAAAACACCCTCACACAAACACAGATAATAATCTTACCATCAAGTTTCATAATTAGTTGATTCACTCAAATTTTTAAACTAACCGAGTTAAACGTAATCTGATGAGCGTAAATTTGCCATGCTATGCACTTGTAAGA
>NW_021760536.1:0-857 GCF_005508785.2 Acyrthosiphon pisum
CGTACGAACTCTACGATAGTTACTATCACGCTATCTACAATTAACTAGCATAGAAACTATCGCGTTTTTTTCTATTATCGTGTGATCGCGGCTTCACTGGTAATTAAAAGTATGCTTCTATGTTATGAATATTATATTGCTTAGTTTTTTAAAGTTTTTTTTATTTAGCTTAATTATATAATTAGTAATTATTATAATAGCAATATATATATATATATATATATACGTATATCCAATATTGATAAAAAACGTTTTAATTATAGATTTATATATTATATATTTTATACTAATGTATTCAGGTAAATTACAGATAATGAATTTTTGGTATACATATGATCAGTGGCGTGCCGAACAGTCATTTTTTGAGGCAATTGCCTCAAGGGAAATTTGGGTGGGTGGGTGGGTGTGTTAGTGTAGATGTGCAACTTATACCTAAAAAAACTTAATAATATTTATTATTTTGAATAATAAAAAAAAATAGTGAAAAAACTGTTGGTGGTGGGGAGGGGGATCAAATTGTATAGTTTGCCTCAGGTCTGCTTGTCAGTTCGGCACGCCACTGCATATGATTATTGTCGTGAACAAATTCAATATTATGAAGAACAGATTGTAACATTAACGAAGATGATTGATGAAAATAAAATTAAAGAAAGATACGAATATAAAGATCTTAAAAAAAAAATTAGTAATCTCAAATATAATATTTATTTAAGTAGAACAAACTCTAAGCCGAATTTTTTTTATATAAAAGAGTTAAATGCAAAATTAATTTTAGTAAGAGAAAAAAAAATAGATATATGTCGAAAATATAGCGATTTATATGTTACAAATTTTCGTAGACGAGAACACTGTTTTGG
>NW_021760537.1:0-1473 GCF_005508785.2 Acyrthosiphon pisum
ACTCCGAAACTAATGGACCGATCATGATGAAATTTTTTACACCGTGTGTAATTTGGTCCAACTTAAAAGATAGGATAGTTTTCATCGTGAGAGGAGCAACCCCGGTAGGTGCTAAAACGGGAATTTTGTGATTTCAGATCGAAATTTTTGTTTTTAAATGGTTGCCATGAGTGACGTCGTATAAAATGATTCGTTCTATAAATTTCAATATAGAATTATAGTGAACATTTAAGTCGTTGCAAAAATCAAACTATAAACAGACATAATCTCCGGCGCCTTTGGAGTTGGATATTTTTTTTTATTAAAAACGCGTAAGTATACATTTTATTATTCACATTAGTTTTTAGTAAAATTCCGCCAAAAAAGTCTAACCTCAACAATGCGTATAGCAATGAGGCACGACGCAAACGTGTTGTAACTTGTAAGACATCATAAATCGGCTGAAGAAATTGTTGCAAGAAACGCAGCTCAAAGAATAAGGGCAGCACAGAGTCGTGCACAAGAATCTAGAGAGCAGCGTGATGAACGTCTGTGACAAAACATTTTGAGAACAACAGTGGTGCGTGAACAGAATATATACACATTTAGAGCTCGAGATCGAGCGAGATAGCAAACCAATCGCATATTAACCCGTGTATCATATTTTCTGAGCAATTGCTGGATATTGGAAACGTTAAAATAGAACTGCATCAAAATACAAAATGCATCAAATTGCCAAACAATTTTTGCAATGTAGTGCAGACAAAAAATGAACTAACTGAGAGTGTCTTCCCGGATATACTGAATAATTACTTGGATCAGAATTGGCTTAGTCAACGTGCTATTTTAGCAACAAAAAATGATGATATTGACAAAATTAACTTTCAGATACAACAGTTATTGCCAGGTGATTTTATGTCTTTTAAATCAATCGACACTACTGTCGATGAAAACAAAACAGTATATTTTCCCACTGAATTTTTAAATTCTCTGGAAATACCAGGAATGCCACCACACAATCTTCGATTGAAGATTGGTTCATCAGTTATTCTTTTGTGTAATTTGTATCCACCTAAATTATGCGATGGTACACGTTTGGTAATCAAAAGGATCACCGGAAATGTTCTTGAAGCAACTATTTTGATTAGGAAGTTTAAAGGAGAAATTGTGCAGTTGCCACGTATTCCAATGATACCATCAGAATCTCCTATACAAATTAAAAGACTTCAATTTCCTATTCGTTTGGCTTTCGCAATGACCATAAACAAGGCTCAAGGACAAACAATGTACATTTGTGGCTTGGACTTGGAAAATCCATGTTTTTCCAATGGGCAACTATATGTTGCATGTTCACGTGGGGGAAGCCATCAAATATATTTATCTTAGCAAAAGACAGGTTAACCAAAAATATTGTGCACCAATTAGTTCTTAGTTAAATTTAAATTATTAAAAATAGTTTAAAATGTATATAATTTATAAAATTATATTTGTTTA
>NW_021760538.1:0-722 GCF_005508785.2 Acyrthosiphon pisum
ACAATTAGTTACGCGAAGTTGCTCACTCCCCACATTTTCACTTCAAACCTTCTCCAATATTTTATTTGGATATATTTAGAGCTTAATTTCCCGAATTCGGGACTTCATACTTTTCCCAATAAAATTTTACGTCGGTTTGTACATTTTGATGATGATTTATTATGTACCAACTCTGCTTATAGAAGGAAATGGTATTGGTTGGTAATAGGAGATATTATAGACAGGTCTGATGATGTTTCTAGTACAGGGTAAATAACACTAATTTTCCATTCATCGAAAAAAGTACCAGTAGATAGCGACATGTTAAATATATATAATAAGGGCGTAGAAAAATCAGTTTTTGAAAAAAATAGTTGGATTTAAATAAGGTCCTGGGCATGAGCTAGAATATCAGTGAGTTAAATGAAAATATAAAAATATCAGGTAGGTCTATTGTACATGAGTGCAAATGAGATAGGAGTACTTTTGGTTTATTTTGCTTCCTAGTCATAATTTAAATTAATATTATTAATCTTAGTAATATTATACACATTAATAACAATAATCAAAAGTTATAAAAAAATTGCATTAAATGTGACCTGAAAATGATATAGTTATAATATAGGTAGTAGTGTAACAATAATCAGTAGACTATAATGGTTGGTATCTTCTAAAATTGTACAAATGATAATTGATAGTTATAGGATAATAAGAAAAAGAAAAAATATATTATATAATATTTT
>NW_021760539.1:0-888 GCF_005508785.2 Acyrthosiphon pisum
AACAAGATTCCACGTAAGTAATTAATTCTGTTACCAAAAAATCTAAAAAATATATTTACGAAGTTTATTTTTATAGTCATTTTAAGTACAAATTTGGACGAAATTACATATTAAAAACCTAGGATAACTATTTTAGTTATTTTGTTGTGATTGTATAATATTATTCGTGGGTACTTGAAACTTCTAAAGTATACTATTATATATCTATGATAGTACCACGGTTTTTTGTTGATGTATAACGCGTTATAAGTACCTAATAAATATTATGATATGATTAATTTGGAATTTATTATAGGTACCTAATATAATATTATGTCTTATACCTAGACTAACATACCGTCTCCGCTCAGAATCGTTTTTCTTATACAATGATATTATATCATTGAATTCAAATTTAATACCATCCATTATACAGTGACCCACTTGTAACCTACTGTACAGCAGAGCGAAATCCACTTACCCACCTTTTTTAACTTGGAACTAATAAAAAATATTACATCTGTTGTGTACGCTATACGGTATTTTGAATATTATATTTTTGATTAAAAAATGAACAATATGGTATAATTTATACCTAAAACGAATAATAACTAATATTTTGGTAATCATTCATAATTACAGTTAGAATGATTTTTAATTTTAATGAGATTTTGTTGTACGAACAAACCCATATTTAAAAGGTTAAAGGTCAATATTCTATAACAATAATTGTTATAATTATTATTTGTAGCTCAATATCACAATGGATATTAAAAAAAAGTAGGTAATGACATTATTATGGCGTATAATATAATACATTATAAGGAATTAACACAAGCGCAATTGCAAAATTATTTTAGAGTGCTTAAAATTTTAATAATTTCTCAGGTGTCCAAAATTATGAAAATG
>NW_021760540.1:0-1353 GCF_005508785.2 Acyrthosiphon pisum
TAAGGGTAGGCAGTACTGGCATTTGCCTAGGGCCTCGCGCTTGTAGAGGCCTCGCAATTTACACTTAAATTTGATACCAAAATATTGTTCAAAATTATTAAATTTTTTAGTTTTGTATTGATATTATTTGTTTAATCGAATGATTAGGTATACAATGTATACATTTGTATTTTGTATGGTGACAAATATTATGCTGTTGAGTTTTAATTTATATTGGGTATTGTAGTTTAGTTTAAATTTAGTGAAATATCACCAGTACCTAAACACAGGGGCGCCATTTGGGGGGGCAGGGTGTGCACTCGCATACCCTGTAATTTTGTTGTCCACAATTGGCCTAGGCCTAATTAATACTATGGCCAGATGGCCTTCAGTTTGCCAATCTTTAATTGTGCATGCACCGCAGCTATTCACTGATAATCATAAATAATATTATAATATTATGTTCTTTAATTTGATAATTGATAAATTGATATTGGTATCACTTTATCTACTGGCACACACAAATATTTGTAAATGGCTACTGTCTACTGATAGACAAAATACATAATAATAATAATATGCATCTATTCTATCTAAAAATATCTTTACTATACACTATACAGTATATACACAGAATGTATGAACGGTAAAATGTAATGTGTTAACTATAAAAATATGTTTTTATTAAGTATGTTTTTGATACTGTAATGAATCCGTAATGAAAAACTGAAAACACTAGAAACGTTTTTTAACGATTGGCCTGGAGGTGGGAAAAAATTGGCCTCTTTAATTGTTTGCACACCTTAAAAAAAAACTGAAATGGCGCTTCTGCCTAAACATTATTTTTAGAATATTATTGTCGTTGTAGACATCTTGTAGCTCACACTCTTACCTGTGGCACGTCAAGGATTAAGATAACATAATAATATTAATTATTATCGCTATTAATGACTAACCAGTACGGCTATACGCCAAGTTTTTTTCTTTTAAATCTATAGATACATAAAATAAGATGTCCTGACTAACTGACTGACTTACCATACCTTATCAACTTTGCGTAACTACCTGTAGGATTTAATTGTACAGAGATATATTAGGTATAATTATTACACATTATTGGTCATATAGACGTAGGTAAGCCAGAGGGCTATAATATGTTCCCTAAATCTTAAACGCTATCCACGCTTTTGATTTTCATAGTATTATTACTATTATTGATGAGAAATCTTAATGGTTTTATTCTACAATAAATTATGGGGCTTTGCATTTCACAATTTAGATATTGCCCTAAAGCCTCGCAAATCGTAACGACGGCCCTGTTTTTATATAGTTTTCAACACTGATGTGTAAAATTAGCTGTTTAGACTGTTTATA